>NC_089863.1:10231856-10421856 GCF_036373705.1 Amia ocellicauda
CGCGCATCAACATTGGGTTTCTCTCCTTCTAGTCTCTGGATCATTTCCACTTCTGCAGTTAAAGCAATTAAATGCATGTAATTTTCTGTTCTGATCTCAACACGTCTGGGCAAGTAGGCACCAATCAGAGGCAGCATTTTTATGATGTCATCATGTAGACTTCTCACAAAGTATTTTACAGTATTTTTAAACTACAAAATACAAAACACTAAAGTATTTTGATACACAATATGAAGCCATTTCCATCAACCCTATCAAATATAAATTACAAAATCCTATTTTGTAATTGAAATACTTATTTTAAATACATGTATCATAAATACTGCCCATCCCTGGATGTAACACAAATACACTGATCGACTGGACACATTAGTACATGAACTGCCCTGGGACAGAGCAGACAGAGAGAGAGAGAGAGAAAAATTCAAAGTGTACAGACAGACACATTATGGACAGAAAGACTGACAGATACAAGGACATTTCACCCAGGGCAGGACTGAGAGATGGACAGACAAACAGACAATCAGACCTGGAACTATTGTGTTGCTGTTGAGTGTGAAATTGTATTTTCTGCTTTGGATCCTGGCTTTCTTCTGGAAGATCATGATTTTAGTTTTGTCCATGTTGACCTCCAGGGCCCACGCTCTGCAGTAGTGCTGCAGTGTGTGCAGCTGCTGCTGGAGCCCTTGCTCAGTGGGTGACAGTAGCACCAGGTTGTCTGCATACAGGAGGCACTTGATCTGGGTGTCGTCCAGCGTCAAGCCGGGGCCGGGGCCTTGCTGCAGCTCTGTGGACAGCTTGTTGCTCTCGCTCTCTCTCTCGCTCTCTCTCGCTCTCTCTCTCTCTCTCTCTCTCTCTCTCTCTCTCTCTCTCTCTCTCAGGCTGCTTGTCTGGCAGGAGAGCAGGGGGAGTTGAGTCCACAGACACTGTCACTGCCTCTCCCCCCCGCTCCCCCCTCCTATTCGGGGGGTTTCATATTTCTTCTGTCTGCTTGATACTTTCTGAACCTGATTACTGCCAGACAGTTTTGTAACTTTAATCTTACTATGACTGTCTTGTTGAATTATTTATGAAACATTGCATTAATTTACACAAAGTAAATTCCTTATTTTCCCTCGTATTCTCTTTCAATTACCTTCAGAGCCTCGTGTGCTGAAAACGGCAGCGCTCCAGTCAGATTGCGGTGCTTACTTATTCTCAATAGAGTATCAACATACTTTCCCGGGTTGGTGAAAGGGGACGGTAAAGTTTTAATTTTTAATGATAGGTCCTGCAAAGTCGGGGGTATTATTTTTACTTCTTGAAATGTAACCTTAAAAATACCCTGGAAAGCACTGGAATCATTCTCCTTATCACTGTCACTATTGGAAGCTTAGGTTTACGTTTTGTGTTTACTTTAGCTAACTTCGATGTTAGTTTTTATTTTCCAATGTTTTAGCCAAAATGGTCTCAATCTTTCCCATTCTACACTACATTTCCTCATGTATTCGTGATCTCACTCCAGGTCTCCCCATCCCTCAAACACCATTGCATGCATTTCTTTGACATAATCATCTTCAAAACTACCCTCCAGAGGATATTGTCATGTCCTCACCTCACCACCAGAGGTCATCGTCGCCAGAATACTAGTCCTGTCTCTGGCATCACATTCCATAGCCACATGTGCATTCTGTTTAATCAACATTCTTCCCTCCCATTGGTTCAACACTCCACTGCTCTCTCAGTCCTCTCTATATATATCCCTCTGTTCCCTCAGTTTTTGTGAAGTTTTGAGTTCTTTAGTGAATCAATTCCAAGTCCTTAGGCAGTGTTCTGTGAATCTCTGTGTATGTGACCTTGCTTCTGCCTTTGTTTACGATTCCTGGATTTTCCCTAAAACTCTGTTTGCTGATCGACTGACCTTTTGCCTGCCTTTTTGATGACGTCTCTTGGATTTCCCTTTTGGATTTCTTCCTGAGCAACATACGCCGGATCTGTCCCTTCCTCACAGACTACTCAACTCAGCTACTCGTCCAGTCACTGGTCCTCTCCCGCCTGGACTACTGCAACTCCCTCCTGGCCGGCCTGCCTGCATCTACTACCCGCTGCTCCAGCTCATCCACAACTCTGCGGCTCGTCTGGTGTCTCTCTGCCCCGATTCCCACACGCTACTCCACTGCTCTGCTCCCTCCACTGGCTCCCGATAGCGGCACGCATTCAGTTCACTGACCCTCACCTACTGCTGTCTCACCACACTGCACCAAGATACCTTCAGACACTCGTCTCTCCATACATTCCCTCCAGACCACTGCGCTCCTCCAGTGCCAGAAGACTAACTCTGCCTCCTCTCCACTCTCCTTCCTCCAGAGCTGCTCCTTCTCATCCCTGAACCCTAAGTGGTGGAACGACCTGCCCACCGAAGTCAAAACTGCAGAGTCCTTGACCTCATTCCGGCGCTTAAATCGAGACGCATCTCTTCCGACAGCACTTGTAATATTAGTCCTCTATCCCTGCTAGATAACACTTCAGTTTTATTATGCTCCTCATGTTCTTGATTGTTTTCCTCCTTGCTCCCTTTCTCGTAGCCCTCGTCTGTAACCCTACATCTTGACAGCACTTGGCTTTCACTGTCCAGGATGTAGGAAGTCACTTACTGTATTTGTGTAAATTGTAATTGGAATTTGTAAAATTTATTTTGAATTGCTATGTTTTAGCTAAGTTGAATTTGTAATGACTGATGCCTTGTACGTCTCTGTATTTTTGCACTTATGTTGTAAGTCGCCCTGGATAAAGGCGTCTGCCAAGAAATAAAAATAATAATAATAAAAGCTGATAGCCTATTTCTCTATCCTTTCCCCACCCCTGACCAGCTATAGCCCCACAGCTGGTACTCTTATCACGACATCCTCTGACATGACAATATGGCATAACCTGTGGGGACATTCCTTTAGACCAACTAGCCAATTGATCAATAAATTGATTTACATAATACCCAGCTGAAACCCTTGAGACCCAAGACGTGTGTCTCTCCAGGTTTAGGAGGGTCAGGCTGCTTACTGCCAGATCCACCCATCTCTCGGTATGGATACCAACACACCCTCAACATGGATAATTCACAAAGTCACAAACCCACCACCTTTATACAATTTGGTTTCTACTGCTTCAAGTCCCAAATGTTACGCGCAATGTTACAGTAGTGCATCGAGTACAATGTGCTGTGGTTCACAACTTGCAAGCATACAGTCAGCGAGTAGTTCTTAGTAAACCGCACAAAGGCAAGAAGAGACCACTCACCGCTTGTATCCCAGATGAGCCCCCAATTGTTAAGGTAAAAAACTTGGTAGAAGCAACCCTTCAGATTCCAGTGAACCAGATAGCCCTTCAGCGGTGTCAGCAAAACTGGAGACTCTCGGCAGAGGATGAGCTCAGGAAGAAAGTCACAGACACAAAGCCAGTTCATTTCACTTCAATTTATTCATGCTTAAGCAAGCCCTTTTATACACATCAGAAAGTGTCTTGCAAGAGTGTCGGTTAACATATTTTGAGATAGAACATCTGTCTATACAGGCGGTGTATGGTTTTGGGGCTGGGGGGAAGAGGAATGTGCACACAGGCAAGCTAACTCAAGCTTATCAGTCAATGTGTCGTTCAGCTGATTTATGAGTTTGGTTCCTACCTAGCCCGGTGCCTGTCACGGTAACAATTCAACAGTTCACAGATACATTTGTCAAACATAACATTTCTATCATGCAGGCACAGTGATATGACATTTATCCTAACAGAGATCTAGGAAGTTACAACTTCAGTGTCCAGAAAATCCTACATTCTAAAACTATACATAAACATGTACCTTTGTATTGATTTCTTATTTAAGAATTTAAATAAATGCATGGAAGTCATCAATCATGTAAAAGAACATTTTTTGATTCTGTCAATAGAAAAAAAAAGCTTGACATAAATTCTGAAAAAATAAAAATATTTATATCTCAGTACTTTTATACACATTTGCTTGCTAAGTTACCAATTTAAAATTGTATTTATAAAATAATCTTTCATTTATGGGTGGCATAGTGGCATGGTGGTTAGCACTGCTACCTCACAGCTCAAGGGGTCCTGGGTTTGTGTGGAGTCTGCATGTTCTCCCTGTGTCTGCATGGATTTTCTCCAAGCACTCCAGTTTCCTCCCACTGTCCAAAGACATGCAGGTTAGGTTGATTGGTCACTCTAAATTGCCCTTAGTGTGTTTGTGTGTGTTGCCCAGCAATGGATGGGCATCCTGTCCTGGGTGTATTCCTGCCTTGTGCCCTATGCCTGCCGGGATCAACTCCACGTGACCCTCACCAGGATAAGTGGTTTTGAAGATGGATGGATCTTCCATTTATTTTACCCCAAAAGCTTTTAGATGTAAAAGGAGTGATGCCACAGTAATGGCAATCTGCTGCATAAGAGGCTGTGAAGGAAATGTACTCCACTGAACAGGGGAGCTACAATGGGGTTTGTGTAGCAGGTTACTCTGGGAGAGTGATGTGTGAGAGTTGGCCTCAGCTGTGGGGATTAATATGTACAGGATGCGATGCATTGTTGGTCTGTCTGTCTGAGTGTCTTTGATTCCAGGGATCTGAGATTATTACAAAACTGCTGTGTCTCTCTCAGACACTGGTTTCAGTAGGACACACAGTGGCTGTATTCTCAGTCTCCTCCTGCTCAGCTCTCGATGACCAGCAGTTGGTCAGTGTGAACGGCCTCTGACAGCAGGGGAGAGAGCGCAGTGTGTTCCTGACATCAGACCTGAGGAGGACATAGAGCACTGGGTCCACAAGGACACTGAGTTCAACAATTCTAACTGTAATTATAAGGGTAGACCAACTAACCAAAGTATAGTATGGGAATATATAAATTAAGTACACTATGCAGAATGGGAGGAAGAGCACAGTGTAGGTGCCCAGTACGAGGGCTAGCATGCGCACAATCCTCCTCTTCTCCTCGTCTCGTACAGAGGTGGCACCAGCAATGGCTCTCCATGTGCCGATAAAGAAGAAAATGAAGAGGGGAAATGGCAGAAGCAAGATGATAGAAAGTACAATATAACATAAAATATATACCTCAGTTAAAGAAAATATATAGTGAATTGCAGGCACTGCCAAAGGCAGCAGCCAAACAGCTACAGAGATCAGTGTGGCGTGCCTGATGCTGCGGCGGTATCGGTACCACAGAGGATGGGCGACCACTAGGTATCTGTCCAAGGCGATGCACAGCATGAACCCAATGCTGGCAACCAGGCCAACAAACAGCATAATCACAAAAGTAACATCAGCTATCATATTATAATTCTGAGTCATACGGCTAACTAAATTGAATGGTCTCGCGAGGATCTGCAGGAGGTCGGAGATGAGCAGGTTGATCATGTAGATGGGCACCACCATGTCAGCCCTGACCAGCCGGTACAGACTGTAGATGGCCAGGCAGATGGTGGGAAGCCCGATGACCAAGATACAAATGTCAATTACAATTGCAGAAATCTCTAATATTTGGAATATATAATAGTAATGGTAATGGTCCGTGTTATTTTCAGTGCTGTAATGTTCAGTGGTGTTTGAGCTGTTCATGAAGTCTGTATACATGTATGAGTTGTCCATGCTGTTCTGGTCAGTGGGGGCTGCCTGGTGTTCCTCTGCTCTGATCTCTCTGCTTCTCCTTGCTGCTCCTGGGGGCTTCAGACGGGTCCACCAGGCTGCTCTCTCCCTGCCCCTCTCAGAGCCTCAGGGGGATGGAGGGGCTGTGCTGCAGTGGGGGGGTGATGTGCTCCAGCTGGGACAGTCGCTCAGGGAGGCTGTGAGTATCCAGAGACCTGTGAAGGACTGGATAATTTGGAGCTGATATTAAATGTGTGTGAATGAGTGATGTAATGAGTTGTCAAGCAACTGGGTTTGTCTTAAAAGCAGTGTAGCAGCACATGAAGTTGAATATGTATGATTGATATGAACCCAAACATCTTAATGATAATAATAATAATAATAATAATAATAATAATAATAATAATAATAATAATAATAATAATAATAATAATACGGAGCCCTGGACGGGACATATATATATATATATATATATATATATATATATATATATATATATTGTGGGACCGATTTATTATATTGTGGGAATGATTGAATTATATAATGGGAACGATGTGTGGAACGATAGGTTGTGAATGCCTGATCAAAACCTCACACTATCAAAGCTGCCATTGGCACTTATGCCTCACTCAAACAGCTTTGAATTCCATGCAGTGGAACTCACCTCTCCCTCTCACCTCTTCATTGTAGTTCTCTATAGTACTCTCGATCCACTCACCTCCTTCTTGGATGAACTCAACTTTCTTCTCTCCTCCATCCCCTCGATGTCCTCACCTGCCATCCTCCTGGGAGACTTTAACATCCGCCTCTCCAACCCCTCCCACTCTGCTGGATTTCTTCCTCTCCTGCCGCCAGCTAGACCTCATCTTCTCTAAAGGCTGCTCCCCCTCGACACTCTCCGTGACACCCATGGACATCTCAGACCACCACTTAATCTCCTTCTCCCTTTCTCTCCCCTCCCTCCCCACCCCACCCACTCCCTCTGTCACCTTCCACCATAATCTCTGCTCCACCCTTGCTTCCACTGCTCTCACCCTCTTACCTTCCATTGACTGTTTTTCCCATCTATCTGTCAACTGTGCTACCTCCTCTTTGTTCTCCTCCCTCACCTCCTCCCTTGACTATCTCTGTCCTCTCATGACTCGGCCTGTCCGTTCCTCCCCTCTTCAGCCTTGGATCTCTTCCGTTCTGCGCTCAACCCAAACTAGTCTGCATGCCGCTGAACAGAAGTGGAAAAGGACCAAACTCCCAGCTGTCCTCGAACTCTACCGCTCTCTGCTGTCCACATTCTCATCCTCTCTCACCTCAGTCAAGAAGTCTTACTTCCAGTCACTCTTTGAATCCACTGTCAACAACCCTCGGAAAACTCTACTCTACCTTGTCTCTCACTGCTGATGATTTTGCCTCCTTCTTTTCCTCCAAGATTGAAGACATCTGCAAGCTCTTCAACAGGCCCCCCTCCTCTCGCATCACACCCAAGCCTCCCACCAACCAAGCTTCCTTTTTCATTTTCACCTCTGTCGGACACTGAACTATCCTCTCTCCTCCTATGTCACAAACCTACAACGTGAGCCCTGGACCCTTTCCCTTCTCGCCCTCCTCCAAGCAACCTCCTGATCTACTCCCCTTCATCTCTTCCCTCCTCAACTCCTCACTCCTCTCTGGCTGTTTCTCCTCTGCATTTAAACAAGCTGCTGTCATCCCACTCCTCAAGAAACCAACCTTTGACCCCACCTCTCCTCAAACTTCCGCCCTGTCTCCCTACTATCCTTCCTCTCAAAGTCTCTTGAGCGGGCAGTCCACTGTCAGCTCTCTGACTTTCTGTCCCAACACTCAATCCTTGATCCTCTGCAATCCAGCTTCTGCACAGCTCACTCCACTGAGACGGCTCTCCTGGAAGTCACTGACTCCCTCAGCTGTGCTCGGGTGGCTTCCCTCTCCTCAGTCCTCATCCTCCTTGATCTCTCTGCAGCATTTGACACTGTCGATCACTCCATTCTCCTCTCCTGCCTCGCTGACCCGGCGCTTACTCAAGACACATCTCTTCCGACAGCACTTGTAATATTAGTCCTCTATCCCTGCTAGATAGCACTTCAGCTTATTATGCTCCTCACATTCTTGATTGTTTTCCTCCTTGCTTCCTTTCCCATAGCCCTCGTCTGTAACCCTACATCTTGACAGCACTTAACTTTCACCGTCCAGGATGTAGGAAGTCACTTACTGTACTTGTTTAAATAGTAAATTGGAATTTGTAAAATGTATTATTTTGAATTGCTATGTTTTAGCTAAGTTGAATTTGTAATGATTGATACCTTGTACTTATCTGTATTTTTGCACTTTGTTTGCACTTATGTTGTAAGTCGCCCTGGATAAGGGCATCTGCCAATAAATAAAAATAATAATAATAATAATGAATGTTTAAAGCTGATGTTTGTTATTATTTTGCTAAAGGAAAAAAATCTTAAACTAAAACTATACAATCACTCTGTTAACATGTATGAGAATGCTTTTATGTGATAATATGAATTGCTTGTATATTGTGTTAATGTGCGAGGAGAAGCATTGTTGTTGTTGTTGTTGCTGGAGGAGAAAACATGCCCAAGCTGGAAGTTATTAATTATTATTATTATTACTAATTATGATTTTTTTGGTATATTTTTACCAGATGCTTCAAAACACGCAAAGAAAAGAAATAATAAAAAGCAGCTCTTCTGGTGTGCAGTGTCGTCCTTTGGTACTGACTGGGCCTACAGAACCTACACAGGGCTTAAGGTCATAGTCGTAATCATATTGTTTATGTTAGTAAAAACATATCCATCCTTTATTCATAGTAGCACGTGCCTAACTTTAAACGTACACACTTTGCAAAGTAATGGTTATGTTTAAAGCACATTAAGCCACGTTAAGGTTTTTAGAATCTCCCTCTGCTGCGGTGTGGTCAGCCATGTTGGATGAGAATGGAGATCGATAGTGCGATGATCATCTACCATGCCTGATCTACGCGTTGTTTTTTGAAAGTAGTGTGAAAACACTGTCAAAAAGTATTGTGAGTGTGTAGAGAGAACTGCGTGTGCGCAGCGAGAACTGCATATGTGTAATCGAGATTGAACGCGCGCAGACAGAACTGCAAATGTGTAAACAAAACTGCAAATATGTAAACGATATTGAACGAGCGCAGATATGAATTGTACGTGTAAAATAAAAAATGCAAGTGTAGTTTTGCACCTACAAGTTGTATTTCTGTGCTCGCTAATTTTGACTGTGAACTCTCTCCATAGAAGTGAAGCCAGCCAACTGAATATGCAGTTATTTCAATTGCAAACAACACAGAACACAGAGGGTCAATTGCAACAGACTGAAAGCTGCGTACTAACTAGAGGTGATCCCGTGGTTAGTGCGCAGTTCCATACTAAACTAGTCCGCAGGTTAAATACCCATTGCAATGAACTCGGTGGCTGAAGTTAGTCTCCAGCAGCAGACTAAAGAAGGTCTCCATTGCAACAGACACCAAATTCATTGCTGCTGCCCTCTAGAGGAGACTAAGTACGGGACTAACTTAGTCCTACTCCTGCTATGGACTAACTATGGATAGTACCGTACTAAAATTATTCAGACCAAAGTATTAAATGTTTAGTCTAGATAATGTTTTTGGGTCTCGTTAGGTGGAATAAAGTGCAATGGGAAATGCAATTTAGCTTTAGCTATATATTTTTGTGACATAAATACATCTTAAAATTATGAATATATGAATATATATAGCCATAGCATTATGATCACTAAAGTGAATAACACTGATAATCTCGTTATCATGGCACCTGTCAGTGGGTGGGATATATTAGGCAGCAAGTGAACATTTTGTCCTCAAAGTTGATGTGTTAGAAGCAGGAAAAATGGGCAGCGTAAGGATCTGAGCGACTTTGACAAGGGCCACATTGTGATGGCTAGACGACTGGGTCAGAGGACTTAAAGGATCTGCTGCTAACATCTTGGTGCCAGATACCACAGCGTCCATGCCATGGAGTCCATGCCTCGACGGGTCAGGGCTGTTTTGGGACCTACACAATATTAGGCAGGTGGTCATAATGTTATGGCTGATCGGTGTATATATATATATATATATATATATAACATCACAAAATTGTATTATCGAATATGCTACTAAATTAAATGTATCATTATATAGTGTATATGGCATTCACATTTGAACTCGATTAGCATTGCCAAAGCACAGCAACATTAGCCGGTCAGCACCGGCGCTGCTAGTAGCTAGTAGAGTCGAGGCCCGGCCTCTTCACTAACTTCACTTCCTGCTTAGTAGCATAACAACAAACCTAATCCTTAGTATGGTACTAAAGCTGGGGATCAGCTAGTCTCCAACTTTGCTCCGCCTCTTTTTTCATTGCAATGGGTAGTAATTTAGTGCGCAGTTGGGGATGATCCCGAGATAGTACCGTACTAGCTAATACACAACTTAGTACAGAGCTCCGTACTAACTGTGTGACTTCGTTGCAGTTGAACCAGAGAGTCTCAAGTTCAGGCGAAGAGGCAAGAGAGGAAGATCCTGTGCAGACGTCACTTTTTATACAAACAGGAAGTAGGAAGGGACCTGTTTGAGTGACAGGCACAGGGGCCAATGACAGCTCTGATAGAGTAACGTTTCGATCTGGTTCCTACAGAAAGAAACCCCTTGCCTTTGGGCAGTGCTTCCCACTTGAAAGATAACTACATAATTTCTAGTTTTCCCTGTTTACATCACCTCTGCACGTATGCACCAAGCTGTCTTCATGTGACAGGATTGCATTCAGAAAGAAGCAATGTATGGAGTGAATTCATTGTCAAAATTAGAGAGTCATATTTAAACATAACAAATTAGTTTTCAAAGTCTGTATGTTTACAGTTAGACATGTCCTACTACTATGAATAAAGGATGGCTATGTCTGTTCTAACATAAACAATATGATTATGATGTTAAACCGTAATTCACACTTGGATACAATAGGGTTTAGAAAAGACAAGACACTTATACTTTAAAAATCACTTTAAACATCTAATCTTTTGTGTAACAACTTGGATAGTGTCAGTCTTGTAATTTAGAGTTTGTATGTAAAAGGCTATGTTTTAAGAACAGTAAGCCGTGTTGAGTGTTTTCTACATTAAGCAATATTCACATTAGTGGATTATATACAGGGCTTAATGTCGTATTCATATTGTTTATGTTAGTAAAAACATTTTTAATATATAATTAAATCGTTCCCACGATATAATACCACACACAATTTCAAAGATAGGGAGTCTGTAGCAGCACAAGCATTGGACAAGACTATTATGTTAAAATCAAAACAAAGTTTAATCTTATTTTATTCCAGACTAATGACAAATTTTGACACTCCCTTGTCTTCATCAGGTAGCCTTTGCAAAACAGCCCCTTCATATCTAGATCTGATTTTAATAATTCGACAAAAGGATTCATCCCATATGTTATTTTTTAAGATGTTTCATGATTATTAATCTTATTTTACTTGGCCACAAGGTGGAGTTTTACAGCTGTGCACCCAACAGGAGTATAATTTATCTGTGTTTTATATGAGCACCCTGATGCCAAAACTGCATGTCATACTTGTTCTGGAATCTTCTCAGCTCTATTTGTGTGTCCTGATTATTTAGCCACATAGATCACTAGAGACTCTGTCTGTGGAGTTTATCTTGTCTGTGTTTCATAAAGCTGCTCCTCAGGTATGGGAGATACTGGATTTTCACTCATTCACTTTGGCTGCATCATATTAAAATCCTTCAATGGTTTACTCTGATCAGAGAACATCTGTAAAACAATGATTAAAATCTCTCTCCTTCTCTCTGTCCTGTCTATACTGTATTACAGATTATTGATTAATTCACATCTCATAGGCTGCTGAAACACACATTACAATTGAGCCGTCAATTAGTAAGTCTTTAATTGGTTCTCAGTTATATAAAGCGCAGCAGCCTTACCTGGGTCAGACTGGAGGAGCTGTGGACACAGTGCTGTAGGTGCGGCTGTGGTCCCTGAAGGTGGACTTGGATCCAATGTGTCAGAGATGATCTGAGTCTCTGTGAGGGTGTTTGTGTATCTGTGTATATCTACATCTGAGAGTGTTTGTGTGTTTGCTGAAGTGTTTGTGTGTGTGAGTGTTGTACCATCGCTGATAGCTGATAGAGGAAGTTTTGCTTTCTTTATCTAATGATCAGGTTAAGCAATGGCTTTCAATTCAAAGTAGTTTGTGACCACAAGATACAATTTGTAAATTAACTTTCTCATTGTGGTTAACAAAATTGACTCAGCTGGTTACTCTGAATCATTTGTAGCGATAAGGCCCATTAAGAAGATATGGGGAAGAAATCTTCCCACAGGATAAGTTATAATCCAAAAATGTATCTAATTCAGATATATGAGGGTGGTATTAATATTTGTTTTGATCTGGGAAGCTGGTCTGATTCCACGGGCATCCAGGATGTGTGTCTCAGTCAGAGGACAGATGAGTAGGAGAGACAAACTGATCAAAGCTTTAACATTTTATTATCAGCATTATACAAATGCATCATAATTCAGCACAAAGAAAAGTTTAGTTAATATTGTAAAGTGAAATAGAGGTCAGTGCAGCTTAATACAGTCCATGCTTCTCCAGACAATGGTGTTCATTCTCACACAGTATATTGGAGTTTCATTATCAGTCATTCAAACCTCTTACTGAAAGGAGACGTACAGGATTGACACAGGAGTAGAATTAACCCAGGACCAGATTAAAGCAATACGTCAAACCACTCCACCTCCATGTGTCACTCACACACTCCCACCCCAGTACTCCATGTCTGCCCCCCCTAACCCAGCCTCTCTCACTCACTCTTGAGCTGTCCTGACTGTATGGAGCATCGTTTGTGCCAAAAGTGTCCGTCCGTCAATTTGGTAGTTCATTCAGAAATTCATCAATTTGGCCATTTAGCTGGCACTTTGGGCATAGAGTAATAAATTAATCCAGGAATCTAGTAATTTATGAATTTGTCTGATTCGTGTGTCAACTAATCCATAATTACATTTACCAACTATGTAATTAATGTGGCTATTCATTAATATAAACACACAAACTTCCAGACACATAGACCAACTTCCATGCAAACTTACAAACCACTAAACTACCAGGTGGACCGATGAACTTTCAGACAAACAGACAGGAATCAAATCCCCAAGTAGTCTTCTCTGTTCCAGGGTGAAAAGGTTCAGTTCCCTCAGTCACTCCGAGTAGGACATTCCCTTCCTCAGTTTGATAACAAACAATAAAAGGTGACTTCAAACTAATTTAATGATACTTAAGTAATTCTACCTCAGAACCAAAACATGCTCAGGACATGTTTAGTCTTAAAAGAACAAGCATTAGTTAAAACAACAATTACAACATTTTGACCATTTATATTTCACAAACAATGCAAAATTAAAATTTGGTAAGAGAATAATTCACACATCCTAATTTATCCTCCACCGACATGGGCATCAGACAACCCCTCCCCCCGGAATTGTAAGAAATCTCAAATTTAACATTACTGTAAAATAACACCTAGCTTGTTTGGTATAAACTGTAAGGTCATGCTTTGAGGGACTTGAACATTTTATTGATAGAGCAAAAACGTATAGAAAATATAGAGAGTTAGAAAGTCTGCCAGCCCTCCCCGCTATCAAACGTCTGCATAACTGAATCTCAGTAAACTACACAGGTAGTATATTTGGTGTACTACTCAGGGATTAGGCAAAAAAAGTATTTGGTGGCCAAACG
This sequence comes from Amia ocellicauda, assembly GCF_036373705.1. NCBI lineage: Eukaryota > Metazoa > Chordata > Actinopteri > Amiiformes > Amiidae > Amia > Amia ocellicauda. The sequence continues at coordinate 10,245,271 of NC_089863.1, forward strand.
TCAGCCTCGAAACCTTAATGACTTGGAGAGGATCTGCAAAGAGGAGTGGGACAAAATCCCTCCTGAGATGTGTGCAAACCTGGTGGCCAACTACAAGAAACGTCTGACCTCTGTGATTGCCAACAAGGGTTTTGCCACCAAGTACTAAGTCGAAGGGGTCAAATACTTATTTCCCTCATTAACATGCAAATCAATTTATAACTTTTTTGAAATGCGTTTTTCTGGATTTTTTTGTTGTTATTCTGTCTCTCACTGTTAAAATACACCTACCATTAAAATTATAGACTGATAATTTCTTTGTCAGTGGGCAAACGTACAAAATCAGCAGGGGATCAAATACTTTTTTCCCTCACTGTATTTCTTGTATAAAACGAAACAGCCTCAAAGTGAATTCATGCAGATCAACCTCACCGCTAATCTGAATTTGTATTAGTAAAGTATTGTGGTAACTTGCGTATCAACCCGGTCTTGTTTTCAGAGAACTTGATCGCTGTGGGTTATATGTGTGGGGGTCACTAGATAACACGACTTTATTCAGCAATTATTATTTCCTCTGGAAACAAGCCACACTCCAGTCCTAGGCCAATTGAAAGTACTTACTTATGAAAACAATAACTGCAAAACGATACATTAAAAACAATTTGTCCATTGCAACTTTTTCGCAGATCACCGATCAGCCTCTCCCGTCACTCATCCTTTTAAACACATTATGTACACCCCTGTGTCTCTCTCTTAAGATACTTGTGTACAAGGCAGATATCAATGAGATTTCTGCACCATTCAAAACTACGTTGTATTCGACCGAATTCCAGAGACAGCAGAGCTTTTAAGCCCCTGTGTCTCTCAGACACTGATTTCAGTAGGACACAGAGTGTCTGTATTCCCTGTCTCCTCCTGTTCAGCTCTGGGTGTCCGACAGTGATACAAGAAAACCGGTAGGCCTACTAGCCCCTGCGCATCCATCTTACACTCTTGGCCGACCTGACTCCCTGCTTCTCAGAGCCTGAGTCTCCCTGATTGGCTCCACAGGCCTCTGTCTCTCAAGTCAGCACAGTGAAGCACTAGTGAGCTGTGCTGTGTCCAGTGCCTGGAGAAATATCTTTTGATGAAATATTTCATACAGCTTAATTAAAAAATGAAGTTTCTAATCAATTAATCTCTTCTGCAGTTAAGCAACAATTCAAGTTAACAAGTTATGGCTGATTTTTGCTCAGTCACCTTCCGGTTCTCAAACTCTTTGACAGATCTGTACCAAGAAACACATTGATAAGAGATGGCGATGAGATTAAGTTTGGACCAGTTAAGTTTTTTTTTTATTTAACCTTTTATCAAATAACAGAAATTATAAAAGAAATGGAGAATTTAATATTTTAACTCTTTCGTGAACCTTTGAAGACAACTCTTCTTGACAAACACTGAGCTGTCAATCAATCATAAGTGTGTGCATGTGTGTGTGTGTGTGTGTGTGTGTGTGTGTGTGCGTGTGGCAAATATTAGAAACTTGAGACTAAACTTTTACTTTATTGCAATTATTTGTGACTTGATGATTCGAGATGAGTTGTTCATTCACAGACACAGTTTCTGCCTAGTTGCCATGTGGACTCCTCACTTTCTCCATCCAAGCAATGTGGGGAAGCAATAAAAAAGGCAGACAGAATGGTGGGGTATATTGTCAAAAGTGTACAATTGAGAACAAGGGCAGTAATGTTCAGACTGTACAATGCACTAGTTAGAGCTCATCTGGATACTGTGTACAGTTCTGGGCTCCACACTTCAAGAAAGATATCGCTGCTCTAGAGGCAGTTCAGAGGAGAGCAACCAGACTTATTCCAGGTCTGAAGGGAATGTCCTACTGAGAGACTGAGGAACTGAACCTTTTCACCCTGGAACAGAGGAGACTACGTGGGGACTTGATTCAAGTCTTCAAAATCATGAAGGGCATCGACCACATCAAACCAGAGGAGCTTTTCCAGATCAGCAGGGACACACGGACCCGGGGACACTAATGGAAATTGGGCTTCATGGCATTCAAAACGGAAAACAGGAGACACTTCTTCACACAGAGAGTCGTCACAATCTGAAATAAACTCCCCAGCGATGTGGTAGAAGTTGAAAATTTGGGAACATTTAAAAATAGACTGGATAGGATCCTTGGATCACTCAGTTATTAATGGACACCAAACGAGCACGATGGGTCGAATGGCCTCCTCTCATTTGTAATCTTTCTTATGTTCTTTCTTATGTTCTGCTGGCAACATACTGTGATTTGCTCGGCAAGCATCAATCATATGGGGAAAAAAATCACACCATTCTCTGATGACTCATGTGCCATCTACTGTGTGTGCTAAGTTAGCTACACGCAACAACCCAACTAACAAGTTCATCATGTCTGGACCAGTTTCAAGAGTAATTGCCTTTAATTTTAAATATTTGATTTTAACATCGAAAAAGAGTTGTCAGGATAATAATTATTATTCATGAGTAATAATGGTAATAATATTGATGAGATGGGAAGGCTTAGTTTAGAATGCCAATTAAATCACTGCTAAAGTTATTAGAAATGACCAATCAGATACTATTTGTTAAATGTCAAGCCCCTTGAGGTTATGTAATAATAATAATAATATGGAATCCAGGAGGGGACATGAAATCAAAAATATATATATCGTGAGACCGATTTATTATGTCATGGGAACGATTTGTGGAACAATAGGTTTTGAATTCAACTCTGGTTATCAGAAAAAGGAAGCACTGCCCAAGGTTGAGGGGTTTCTGCGCACTTCCCTAGGAACCCAGTCAAAACGTCACTCTATCAAAGCTGCCACTGGCCCACTCAAACAGGTCCCTTCCCACATCATGCTTGTATAAACGGTGATGTCTGCACAGGCATGGAAGCATATAGAGGATTTAATTCAAATATGAATGGTAAATGGAACATCATTATGCAATCCCACAGTTGCATAATCATGTTCCATTTATACATGCATTATTTGAGACAACATTAAAATGAAAATGAAAATGGAATTATTGCATTTTCATTTACACATCTAGTATGCACATTCACAGACAATATTAAAATGTAAATGCAAAAGCCAATTGCAATTGCATTTTCAAAAACCCACGCCTTATGTCTGTCCTGTAGGACTGGCAGAAAATGATAGTCAGGAGCACTGCTTGTAACTCCAGGACTTTGATGTGGAGGGCCAAACCTTGTTTGGCGCCTTCTGTCATCATGGGGCACACCAAGGGTTAAATTGTGAAGGCTCCGTCACCAACAGAGCACCTTCCAGCACTCTGGAGTGACGCGGCAAGGTGAGGATGTATCCGTAGAGACCATGGAACCATTCGACCCATCATGGTTGTTTGGTGTCCATTAATAACTAAGTGATCCAAGGATCAGGCCAGTCTATTTTTGAATGTTCCCATGTTTTCAGCATCAACTACATCGCTGGGGAGTTTGTTCCAGATTGTAACAACTCTCTGTGTTTAGAATAGTCTTAACATTACTGCCCTTGTTTTAAATTCTACACTTTTGACAATATACCCTAACATTCTCTTTGCCTTTTTTATTTCTTCCCCACATTGCTTGGATGGAGAAAGTGAGGAGTCCACATAGACTCCTAATTCTTTCTCACGCGTTACTTTATCTAGTTCTATTCCTCCCATAGTGTAATTATAGTGGACATTTTTATGATCTGCATGTATTACCTTGCACTTGTCCACATTACATTTAATTTGCCAGGTGTCGGCCCACAACTGAATAATATTCAATCCCTTTGAATACCCTGTGCTGCTGAGATTGTTTCTGCTGAGCCACATATTTTAGTTTCATCTACAAATTTGACAAGTTTGCTAACTATCCCAGAGTCCAGATCATTAATATAGATTAGAAAAAGCAAAGACCCTAATACTGACCCCTGTGGAACTCCACTAACAACCTCACTCCAGTTAGAAGCAACTCCTCTAATCAACACCCTCTGTTTCCTAGACATCAACCAGTTCATAATCCATCTACTTACATTACCCTGAATGCCTACAGCTTCCAATTTGAGGATCAGTCTTTGGTGTGGAACCTTATCAAAAGCTTTTTGAAAGTATATCATATCATATGCTTTCACATGATCCACAGCTGCAGTTGCATGTTAAAAAAACTCTAATAGATTAGTAAGACAAAATCTGCCTAATCTAAACCCATGTTGACTATATCCAAGAATATGTTTTTCATTAAGATCCTGTTTGATTTTCTGTCTAATCATTTTCTCCAACATTTTGCAGGTAATGCATGTGAGACTGATTCGTCTGTAATTTCCAGTGTGCTCCAGTCTAACTCTTCTAAGTGCCGCCTAATACCTTCAAGGTTTGCTTTTGTAAAATTTTAGACCATTGTTTTAGACTTGGTCCTTGTTTTTTGAAAGAATGCATCAAAGCTAACCATGAACCATCACAGTTCGCCATTGGTTTCCTAACTAGTGTCCCTCTGACTCTATCTTGGTCATTTGAAAAGATCAAGTCAATGCATGCTCTTTCCCTGGTTGGTTCCCTGACAGATTGAGTTAGAAAGCAGTCATTTACCATCTCAACCATTTCTATTTCTGCTTCTGTAGTCCCAACTGGGCTTTCCCAGTCTATGTTTGGGAAATTGAAATCCCCCATTATAACAGCCACATCCTTGCTACATGCAGTCCTGATTACACTGTACAGTGCAACATCTTGTTGAATATCTGAGTTGGGTGGCCTGTAACACACTCCTACCACTAATCCTCCAGATCTGTTATTCCAAATGTTTTATTTATAGTTTGCATGTAAAGGGCTATGTTTTAAGTATAGTAAGCCATGTTGAGCATTTTCTACATTAAGCAATATTAACATTAAGTGGATTATATGCAGGGCTTAATGTCGTAATCATATTGTTTATGTTAGCGATGCACCAATACCACTTTTTCAGACCGAGTACAAGTACGAGTACTTACATACTTGCCGATACCGAGTACAGATACAGTACTTAATAAGGCAGTATTTTTCCCAATAAAAATGACAATTACCATCAAAGTGCAATGCATTTGAAGAAAGTTTTTATTTGTCAGATGCACTCTGGTTGATGCAAAATATAATATAAATAAAATGTATAACAGGAGGCTCTTTCTGACATCCAAAAATGAACATAAAACTTTCTGAGTAAACAAACAGCCTCCACACTGGCACTGTCTGTACATTTCAATTAAATGTCTACCTCACTGAATAGCAGTACTACACCACAAAGCCTACTGTAACAGAGCGACTGAAATAGTCATCATCTGCCTAAATGAACCTAATTTTATAGCCATCTGTTATCTGAATTGTCCTGACTAGTTTGTCCAAAAGTTCACATGCAGAGTCATGCCTCCTGCACCTTGATTGCCGGGGGGGGGGGGGGTTGCGAAATGTCAACCTAGAGGGGGTGCTGGCATTTAGATGACGATGGGGGGAGGTTGAGGACAAATTGTACACTGATAACATTTTTAACGACATATCCAATAGATTACAGTACTTAAAATAACCAGACATCTAAAAATACTGGATAGAGGGTCAAAGTACATACATTACATGGCCAAAAATATGTGGACACTTGCTCTTCGAACATCTCATTCCAAAATCATGGGCATTAATATGGAGTTGGTCCCCCCCTTTGATGCAATAACAGCCTCCACTCTTCTGGGAAAGCTTTCCACTAGATGTTGGAACATTGTTGAGGGGATTTCAGCTACAATAGCATTAGTGAGCTCGGGCTCTGATGTTGGGCGATCAGGCCTGGCTCACAGTCGGCTTTTCCATTCATCCCAAAGATGGGAAGGGGTTGAGGTCAGGGCTCTGTGCAGGCCAGTAAAGTTCTTCCAGACCAATCTCGACAACCTATTTCTGTATGGACCGTGCTTTGTGCATGGGTTGTCATGCTGAAACAGGAAGTGCAAAATCACCTAGAATGTCATTGTAGGCTGTAACATTAAGATCTCTTTTCAGTGGGACTAAGGGGCCGAACCCTGAGACCATTATTCCTCCTCCAAACTTTACAGTTGGCACTATGCATTCGGGCAGGTAGTGTTCTCCTGGCATCCGCCAAACCCAGATTCCTCCCTATCGGACTACCAGTTGGTGAAATGTGATCCATCACTCCAGAGATCGCATTTCCACTGCTCCCAGGTCAAATGGTTACACCACTCCAGCCGATGTTTGGCACTGTACATGGAGATCTTAGGCTTGAGCGGCTGCTCGGCCATGGAAACTCACTTCATGAAGCTCACGAAGAACACTTCTTCTGCTGATGTTGCTTCCAGAGGCAGTTTTGGCACTCGGAAGTGATTGTTGCAACCAACAAAAGAGCTTGTGTGGCCGACCACTTCACAGCTGAGCTGTTGTTGCTCCTAGATGTTTCCTCTTAACAATAACAGCACTTACAGCTCACCAGGACAGCTCGAGCAGGGCAGCAATTTGACAAACTGACTTGTTGGAAAGGTAGCATCCTAGGATGGTGCCATGTTGAAAGTCCATTCTACTGCCAATGCTTGTCTAAGGAGATTGCTGTGTGGCTTGATTTTACAGTGGCTCTCAAAAGTGTTTACCCTTCTTGGACTTTTCCACATGTTATTGTGTTACAACATTAAATCAGAATGGATTAAATCGGGAGTTTTTGCCACTGATCAACACAGAAAATTTCCATAATGTCAAAGTGAAAAATATAATCTGCAAATTGTCTAAATTAATTACAGACACAAAACAGAAAATAAATGAACGCATAAGTAATCACCCCCTTCAGTCAATATTTGGTAGAGGCACCTTTGGCAGTAATTACAGCCATGAGTCTATGTGTATAAGTCTCTACCAGCTGTGCACATCTGGACACAGCATTTTTTGCCCATTCTTCTTTGCACAATTGCTCAAGCTCCATCAAATTGGATGGGACCTTTGATGAACAGAAATGTTCAACTCTCTCCACATATTCTCAATTGGATTGAGGTCCAGGCGTTGACTAGGCCACTCCAGGACATTGACCTTTTTGTTTTTAAGCTACTCCAGTGTGGTTTTGGCTGTATGTTTGGGGTCATTGCCCTGCTGGAAGATTAATCTTCTCACAAGTCCCAGGTCTCTTGCAGACTTCAGCAGGTTTTCTTCTAGGGTTTCTCTGTACTTTGCATGATGCTGCCAACACCATGTTTCACGGTAGGGATGGTGTTCTCTGGATGATGTGCGGTATTAGGCTTGCACCAAATGTAGCGCTTAGTGTTGAGGCCAAAAAGCTCTATTTGGGTCTCATCAGTCCATAGAATCTTCCTCTACTTGGTCTCAGAGTCTCTCACATGCCTTCTGGCAAACTCTAGCCCAGATTTGATGTGAGTTTTTATAAACAATGGCTTTTATTTTGCAACTCTCCCAAAAAGGCCACTTTTGTGAAGCACCAGGCTATTGTTGCAGTATGCAGATTCACAGTTGTGCCATATTCTCTCAATTTCTTAATAATGTACTTTTCTGTGCTCCGGAGGATATTCAATGCCTTGGAAATGTTCTTACCCCTGATTGGTGCTTTTGAAGATCTTTATTTCAGATTTGATTTTAATTTTCCTTCATCTTCATTATGTAGTTTTTGTTAGGAATTGTATTAACCAACTGTGGGACCTCCCAGTGACGGGTGTGTTTAACATGAAATCATGTGACACACCTTCATTGGTGGATTATGTGACTGTGGAGACAATTGGTTTCACCACAGCTCAATCAGGTGTGTCATAGCAAAGGGGGTGATTACTTATGCATTCAAGTATTTTCTTTTTTGTATTGGTAATTCATTTAGAACAATTTGCAGATTATATTTTTCACTTTGACATTATGGACATTTTCCGTGTTGATCAGTGGCAAAAACTCCTGATTAAATCCATTCTGATTTCATGTTGTAAAACAATGGCATGTGGAAAAGTCCAAGGGGGGGTGAATACTTTTGAGAGGCTCTGTATACACCTGTCAGCAGTGGGTGTGGCTGAAATAGCCAAATCCACTAATTAGAAGGGGTGTCGGCATACATTTGGCCATATACAGTGAGGGAAAAAAGCTGATTTTGTACGTTTGCCCACTGACAAAGAAATGATCAGTCTATAATTATAATGGTAGGTGTATTTTAACAGTGAGAGACAGAATAACAACAAAAAAATCTAGAAAAACGCATTTCAAAAAATTTATAAATGGATTTGCATGATAATGAGGGAAATAAGTATTTGATCCCCTATCAATCAGCAAGATTTCTGGCTCCCAGGTGTCTTTTATACAGGTAATGAGCTGAGATTAGGAGCACTCTCTTAAAGGGAGTGCTCCTAATCTCAGCTCGTTACCTGTATAAAAGACACCTGTCCACAGAAGCAATCAATCAATCAGATCAAACTCTCCACCATGGCCAAGACCAAAGAGCTGTCCAAGGATGTCAGGGACAAGATTGTAGACCTACACAAGGCTGGAATGGGCTACAAGACCATCGCCAAGCAGCTTGGTGAGAAGGTGACAACAGTTGGTGTGATTATTCACAAATGGAAGAAACACAAAATAACTGTCAGTCTCCCTCGGTCTGGGGCTCCATGCAAGATCTCACCTCGTGGAATTTCAATGATCATGAGAACGGTGAGGAATCAGCCCAGAACTACACGGGAGGATCTTGTTAATGATCTCAAGGCAGCTGGGACCATAGTCACCAAGAAAACAATTGGTAACACACTACGCCGTGAAGGACTGAAATCCTGCAGTGCCCGCAAGGCCCCCCTGCTCAAGAAAGCACATGTACAGGCCCATCTGAAGTTTGCCAATGAACATCTGAATGATTCAGAGGAGAACTGGGTGAAAGTGTTGTGGTCAGATGAGACCAAAATCAAGCTCTTTGGCATCAACTCAACTCGCCGTGTTTGGAGGAGGAGGAGGAATGACCCCAAGAACACCATCCCCACCGTCAAACATGGAGGTGGAAACATTATGCTTTGGGGGTGTTTTTCTGCTAAGGGGACAGGACAACTGCACCGCATCAAAGGGACGATGGACGGGGCCATGTACCGTAAAATCTTGGGTGAGAACCTCCTTCCCTCAGCCAGGGCATTTAAAATGGGTCATGGATGGGTATTCCAGCATGACAATGACCCAAAACACACAGCCAAGGCAACAAAGGAGTCGAAGGGGTCAAATACTTATTTCCCTCATTAACATGCAAATCAATTTATAACTTTTTTGAAATGCGTTTTTCTGGATTTTTTTGTTGTTATTCTGTCTCTCACTGTTAAAATACACCTACAATTAAAATTATAGACTGATCATTTCTTTGTCAGTGGGCAAACGTACAAAATCAGCAGGGGATCAAATACTTTTTTCCCTCACTGTAGTGTACAAATACCGGACAGTCTGCTAAAATACTGTCTGGATGGCAACCCTAATTGCCACAGACATCTTTAAAATGTTCTACTTTTTCATGTTTGAATGGTTAAACAGATGTTTGTTATTAATATTTTGTAAAACAGTTATTTACATAAAAGTAAAAAATAAATAAAAATGGTAAATAATGATACCATCCTAGTTTGTTTGTGGCTCCGGAGCTGGAGCTGGTTAAAAACTGCCGGAGCTGGAGCAGCAGTGTGGAGCTGCACAGGAGCCGGCCCGGAGCTGGAGCTGAACCTCTGGAGCCTCTCCGGAGCCGGAGCCAGCAAACCCGGAGCACTGCCAACCCTATTCATTAGTACCCCGCAGGGGCTTTACTCCGTGTGCCCAGGGCAGCTGGCTGAAGCGAGGGGATCCTCAGTCCTGTATCGATGCTGAAGACACAACAGTCTAAACGCCACACCAGCCAGCCTGTCTGCCCTGCACCGACACACATCTGTCCCATCACAGGACAGCAGACGAGCTACATCACCTGCGATTCTTCAATTTATCTATTTATTTAGGCTACATAAACAAGAAAAAATAAAATTAACTTTTAGCAATAAACTGTGTAAACTGGTGTATAAAGCGGTATGCACATATCTTAGCAGACTTGTACAATATAACCATAATACAAACTTAAATAACCAGTTGGAACAATTGCATAAAACGAAAGCACTTTGAAATGGCTCCGTCTTACAGCTGCGTATCAATGCAGAAAACATGCATTTCAAATCTACAGTGCCTACACTAATACAAAAATTGGCATCATGATCAAACAGCTGACTGATCAAGGCATTGATCCAGAGACCAGGGTTTGCAACGAGATCATTTAGACACTACAGAATATTCCTTAATCTAAATCAAAAGAGACAGACCGTGTGTAATTTGTAACTGAATATGTATATTGCTGATGAAGTATGTGATGAAAAAACGCGCTCCGCCATGAAGTGGTATCAGGGAGTGCTATCGGAACATTTCTGAGCACAGTATCGGCCCGATACTCGATACTGGTATCGGTATCGGTGCATCCCTAGTTTATGTTAATAATAAAAAATTTACTATATAATTAATTTTTTCCCAACATATACTATATCATTCCCACGATATAATACCACACACAATTTACTCTGATCAGAGAACATCTGTAAAACAATGATTATTATTTTATTATTATTTATTTCTTAGCAGACGCTCTTGTCCAGGTGGACTTACAAAATATAAGAGCAATACAAAGTGAAATAATATAGTCTATACCGTATTAGAGACGATTGATTAATTCACATCTCATAGGCTGCTGAAACACACATTACCTTTGAGCCTTCAATTAGTAAGTCTTTAATTGGGTCTCATTTATATAAAGCACAGCAGCTGCCTTACCTGTGTCAGACTGGAGGAGCTGTGGAGACAGTGCTGTAGGTGCGTCTGTTGGTCCCTGAATGTGGACTTGGATCCAGTTTGTCTCTTTGAGGGTGTTTATGTGTGTCTGAGTATATATACATCTGAGAGAGAGTGTGTGTGCATGCAGGTGTGAGTGTTGTATCATCGCTGATAGAGGAAGTGTTGCTTTCTTTATTTAATGATCAGGTTAAGGTTAAGGTTAAGGTGTCCAGGGAGGTTAGCTGCAGTTCCATGGACCTTGAACTTCTTAATAATATTTGCAACAGTTGTTACAGTAACATCAAACTGCTTAGAGATGGTCTTGTTGCCTTTACCTTTACCATGCTGGTCTATTATTTTCTTTCTGATCTCCTCAGACAACTCCCTCCTTTGGAGATGTGATGCTAATTAAAGACATTAATTAGTTTGGAATATCACTATAATCCAATTATTTATGATCTTTTCTAAGGGGTACCAACAAATGTGTCCAGGTCATTTTAGAATATCTTTGTAGAATGAACAATAATGAATCTCTTTTCACAGCTTCTTTGCTTTATTCTATGACATACCAAAGACATGCAAGTATACATAATGCAATAGCTTTTAATTTCATCACTTTTCAGGAGGAATGAAACATTATTTAAATTAGCTGTAAGGGTACCTACAAATTTGAGCACATGAGTAAATACAAATGTGTAACTTTTCATATAATTGCTGGGCAAATATTTAAATGAAATACAGTAACATCAAAACACTAGAAGATTTGTGAAAAAGAGCAACCCCATGCATATAATAATCCATTAACACTGAAACAATTGCTGGCTTTTTGGTGGCATTTTGTTGTCGATGAGGTCTGTGTGAATGGGTTATTGTTGGCATTTCGATACCAGCAATTTTCCGGCAACGGTCCTAGTCTCATTAATGGCAATTTTCTGGCGACGGGTCTGTGTCAATGGAGCAGGAAAGTGAATGCCAGCAAATGATGCGTCACGCCCTTAGACATAGCTTCAGCTTACTGACGTAACCAAACAGAATAGGGGTGCATTTTCACACTGATTGTAGTTTGTTTTATTTATTTTGATTTTTAGGCAGTAATTTCAAACTTAAAAAAAATGAAAAATAAAAAAGTTGTTATGAATCAATTGCAGATCTGCACACCTAGACTTTTGGTGGGTATAGATGTACACACAATGTAATATCATGCTTTTTTCTAAATTTATTTCAGTTGATTTAACTTTGCTGCAGTATTTGTCAAGACCACACACAATGCCTCCGTTACGTGGCCATGAACCGAGAGCTGAGTCTCATACTGGGTTCACTGGTTGAAATGATCTTTGATGAACTGCATTTCTCTCCCTGTGTGTCTGTATAAACAAGGTCACTGTCTCATGGCCTTGCTGTGCTGCGGTACTGTGCCATAGTGCAACGCTGATACCCAGAGTAACAGAGTCTGATAAGAACCAGTTTTCTCCAGCAATTTGGACTTGATAAATCGTACAAAACCCCTTATATTAGGGCTGGGCGTTATACCGTAAAAAACAACAACTCAACGATATACCGGTATTCATTTACGGACCGGTTTGGAATTTTACTATACCTTCATACCGGTATTTTAAAGTTTTGAATAATTTACTATATTACTGTGTCATTGAGTCATAGCATTCAGCTAGCAGTAAACTGGATCGTGTTCGCGTATCCCACAACTTGTTGCGCCGGCGGCTTGAGACTGAGCTGTCTGACATGAGACGCATCTGATAAAAAAACGCTGATAGCGTTCGTGTAACGCAAATTTCGACAGATCTGCGCAGCTCTACAAATGGGATAGGTTGGATCCTGCACATCTGCGCAGAACTGCGCAAATCTGCGCTACAAGAACGCGACCAGCTTTCTTCACAAACCCTGCAGAAATCAATGTAATTGGATGATTTATTATTTTTATATTTTAGTTAAAAATAATTGATGTAATTATTTAATAAAGCATTGACAAGTGTCGATCTAGACTTCCATATCTATGTTTTTCACAGTGATGTTCACAGCTTCATTGTGTAATGAAAGTTGACATTCGCCTCCGCTAGCAAATGGACTGTAGTAGTTTTCATTCAGCTCAACACTTCGCTCTTGATTTCTGCATAATATTTTGTCTGACAGCCACAGCTCGCCTCCCGCAGCAGCTTCTCAGAGCTGCGCTGCGCTGCGCGATTCTGCGCAGATTTCTGTGGCTGGGTCTTAGTGGCGTCACGCAGAAACACTGCAGTAACGCGCATCTGTGAGTCTCTGCGCAGAGCTGCGCTTCTCGAACGCGAGCCTTGTTTTGGAATGAATGCGCCTCAGCCAAATATCGAAAATAAATTCCATGTGTATTGCGTGTTGACAGAAACAAACAAACGTGATCAATGCACAATGAATGAAGACGAGATGGAGGAGAGCAGTGTGGCTGAAACTTCACAGCAAAGTGACCCAAGTGAATCTGTCCCAAATAAAGGTACGTCGATAGTGTGTACATTGACAACTGACACAGAACAGGAAATTCAATGTCATTTGTGTCCTATTGATTTATGAACAGTATAAAATGGCCATTAAAAAATACCGTCATTCCGTCAAGAGTGTGAAAAATACCGCGATATTGTATTTTGGCCATATCGCCCAGCCCTTCCTTATATTAAACATTACATATGATTCTATTTTCCCCGGTTTAACCATATATGGGGTTTCCTAACGAGTTGTCAGACAGAAACCAAACTTGCACTCATCACGGGACAAACATGTGGGTCCTGTTATCTTTCTCTCCTGTCTAGTCTGTATAAAAGTGCCTGTAGTTTGTAACTTCTCTAAGACTGTTATTGAGATCGCCTCTTGAACCTCTTCCTTGCAGCTGCATGTATTAAAAACCTTTGATTGGAGACCTCTCTCTCTCCAGATTTCTTAGACTCTTCAATCATTGGGTTCAGTGGGTTCAGTGACCACACTACAAAAACACACAACCATACAACCTGATGAACTGGTCATAGCATGAATATGCACCTAGATTGATGTATCATTTGCTTTTCCCTCTTGACTATTTGTTCTTGGTAGTGAGTCCAAACCAGTTAGAACTAATATCCCACTAAACACAATGGAAGGAAACTGGCAAACCGGGGATATTTTTCAACAAGCACGATGGGTTGTTTACAATCGAGAGGAGGCCATTCGCCCCATCATGCTCATTTGGTGTCCATTAATTACTAAGTGATCCAAGGATCCTATCCAGTCTATTTTTAAATGTTCCCAAATTTTCAGCTTCAACCACATCGCTGGGGAGTTTGTTCCAGATTGTATCAACTCTCTCCTGTTTTCCGTCTTGAATGCCCTGAAGCCCAATTTACAACTCTTCTTGACAAACGCTGAGCTGTCAACCAATCATTAGTGTGTGTGTGTGAGAGAGAGCGAGTGAGAGTGAGCACTGGTAGAGGAAATGCTGGTTTCTATATCTAATGATGGCTTTCAAGAAGAAGGTGTTGCCAACCACAAAATTCAAATTTAAAAAAAAACTCTCTGATTGTGGTTATGTTTCCTGAAACAGACAGCTGATGAAATTGATGCAGCAGGTTACTCTGAATCATTAGGAGCAGTTAGGTCCATTAGGAAAATTAAGGGCAAGAAATCTGCACACAAGTTGTGTAGTTCTGGTTATAATAAGATTTTAATCCAGATAGATAAGGAGGGTGCTTAATATCTGTTTACCTCTGGGTAGCTGGTCTGAATCCACTGGGTCCATGACAATTCTTCCATGCGTAAATTCCCTATAACAATTCACCCCCATGTCAATTTGTCCCCATCATACATCTACCAGGATTCAACATGTAACAAGGCACAGGGAGACTGCTAGGAGATGTAGTAATAACTGACAAAACGTTGCAGTGAGGGGTTTATATGTGGAGCAGAGGGAAGGAGAGAACCAAGTTGGGAGGTGCATTGTGAATGGGAGAAGAGGGTGATTGAGCAAGTGCACAAGGTGTTCAGGAATGTTGATTGTCTGATTGCAGGAAGGGAGCTGAGAGAAATGACTGGTAAGGAAGGGCGATGGCGACATCTAGTGGGGAACTGGGACAGTTCTGTGATGTGCACAATTTACATTTTTGTCTTTTAGTTTTATGTAAACATTTTGCTCTCTGCCATTAAGATGGACACCATTTAAATGGTTTTCAGCGAGATGGGGGGGCCCACAATCAAATCTCGCCCATGGCCCCCCAAAGGTTAGGCCGGCCCTGGGGGCCACAGATCAACCACATCACCCTGGAGGTGCGTCTGTGATAATGGAGGACAGACAGAAAGACAGACAGGCAGACAATCAAACAGGTAGTCCGTCATGCAGGCAGACACACAAACAGGCAGACAGACAGCAGCAGTACAGACAGGACAATAAAATCCATTGCTCAAGATTAAGATTTGGATTGTGATGGCAGTATTGATTTGCTGCACAATCAAAAACATATGTAGTTTAGTTGCTATTTACTATATTTCTGTGTAGTTTACAATTCTCTCTCTCTCTCTGTCTGTCTGTTCATAGGAGACAATCTGACTGCCTTCCCCCACACAGACCTGGATGGAATATCAATTATGAGTGTCATGGCAAAGGCTGTGAATACTTATGTATATGTGCTTTTTTGTTTTTTATTTTTAATAAATTTGCAAATTTTTCAAACAAACTTCTTTCACGTTGTCATTATGGGGTATTGTTTGTAGAATTTTGAGGAAAATAATGAATTGAATCCATTTTGGAATAAGGCTGTAACATAACAAAATGTGGAAAAAGTGAAGCACTGTGAATACTTTCCGGATGCACTGTATATAAGTGGCACTGACATTAATACACATTATGGCTAACATTACAGTATCTGCATAATGTTGTGGATCTCCTTTTTTGCATCTGTACATAGTTTACATAGTTAGTGCACAATATAATCTCAGTTGTTTAGATAAGAGATTATTAACCAATAATATTCTTTCTGCAGGCAGCACTGAGGAGCAGGGTGGATAGTGATAATTGTTAATATTTTCTGAGATTTTGTATTCCTACTCAGACCAAGTATCCCCCCACCCCCCCAATTTCATATTGCAGAGGGGGCGTATAAAAATCACATTTTTCACATCAGAGAATGCTTCACATCGTTAGAAAGCTGTAGACATGGGATTAAAGAGAAGCACATGGATTTGGTGCCCTTTTAAGGGTACCAGAGGTGTTTGTCAGTTTAAGAGGTTACATTTTTTTAAATATACAATTCATTATGCCAGCTGGCAGCGGCAGCTGGAGGCTACTTAAATTAGGTTTCAGTTGGTGCAGTGGTTAAGGAACAGCATTGTGAACATAGTGATCTTGGTTTGATTCATGATCAGCTCGTTATATTATTATGTTTAGATTATTTATATATATATATATATATATAATGTCCTGGACATAAATGGTATCAGAGTAGAACGAACAATTAAAAGGCTTTTGAAAATACAGTGTTTACATATGGAGGGTCAGTCCTATTTTTTTCACTTAAGCGTTAAATTCTGTGCATTTGTGGATGCCCTAGTATTATTATTTTTGTTATTGATTTCTTAGATTAAATTTGTCTGAATTCAAATAATGATCCACTCTAACTGGATAATAATGACTGCTCTTGTATTTTGTAAGCCCTTGTTCCAGGGTGTCTGCTAAGAAATAATTAATAATAAATAATAATTAATCACCTTCCAATTGTTGGTGACCAGCAGGTGTAGTGTTAATAATAATATTAACTACACTCATAACAGGAATATAGTGCAGCCCACCCCCCGGAACGTCACGAACAAAACACCATCAGCACCCTCAACCTCCAGGAACACCATGGACAAACCCCCCCCCCACCCCACCAACACCGAGGACAAACCACCATCGCTGAAACACCGTCAGCACCCCCTCACAGAACACCACAGATAAAACACCGTCAGCCCCCGACGCCTGCCCCCTAGATAATTTGATGCCCCCCCTAATATTCCACCTGGCCCCAGTCATGCCCCCCCAGTTGATAGGGTCTACACTCACCTAAAGGATTATTAGGAACACCATACTAATACTGTGTTTGACCCCCTTTCGCCTTCAGAACTGCCTTAATTCTATGTGGCATTGATTCAACAAGGTGCTGAAAGCTGCTGGAAGTAGCCATCAGAGGATGGGTACATGGTGGTCATAAAGGGATGGACATGGTCAGAAACAATGCTCAGGTAGGCCGTGGCATTTAAACGATGCCCAATTGGCACTAAGGGGCCTAAAGTGTGCCAAGAAAACATCCCCCACACCATTACACCACCACCACCAGCCTGCACAGTGGTAACAAGGCATGATGGATCCATGTTCTCATTCTGTTTACGCCAAATTCTGACTCTACCATCTGAATGTCTCAACAGAAATCGAGACTCATCAGACCAGGCAACATTTTTCCAGTCTTCAACTGTCCAATTTTGGTGAGCTTGTGCAAATTGTAGCCTCTTTTTCCTATTTGTAGTGGAGATGAGTGGTACCCGGTGGGGTCTTCTGTTGTTGTAGCCCATCCGCCTCAAGGTTGTACCGTGTTGTGGCTTCACAAATGCTTTGCTGCATACCTCGGTTGTAACGAGTGGTTATTTCAGTCAAAGTTGCTCTTCTATCAGCTTGAATCAGTCGGCCCATTCTCCTCTGACCTCTAGCATCAACAAGGCATTTTCACCCACAGGACTGCCGCATACTGGATGTTTTTCCCTTTTCACACCATTCTTTGTAAACCCTAGAAATGGTTGTGCGTGAAAATCCCAGTAACTGAGCAGATTGTGAAATACTCAGACCGGCCCGTCTGGCACCAACAACCATGCCACACTCAAACTTGCTTAAATCACCTTTCTTTCCCATTCACACATTCAGTTTGGAGTTCAGGAGATTGTCTTGACCAGGACCACACCCCTAAATGCATTGAAGCAACTGCCATGTGATTGGTTGGTTAGATAATTGCATTAATGAGAAATTGAACAGGTGTTCCTAATAATCCTTTAGGTGAGTGTATATATATATATATATATTTATAAACAGCATTATACATGTGCATGTAAATTCAGTACAACGCAGAGCAAAGTTTAGTGAATATAGTAAAGTGAAATGAAGATTAGTTGGGCATAATACAATCTGGTGCTTCTGCAGATGGTCTAGTTCATTCTCAGTGTTTTGAAACTCCTAATCAGTCACTCAGACTTCATATTGAAATTAGATGTGCAGGATTGACACAGGTTCAAGATGAACCCCCGATCAGATTACATGAATACTTCATACTCCTTCCCCTGCATCTGCCAATCACACACTCCCACCACAGTACTTTATGCTGTCTTTCCATTGGACAGCAGGAGGAGATTCTGGCCAACAGACAGTGAGGGGTCGGGGTCTGTGATTGGGTGGTGGGAGGAAGTTTGATCCAGTCTGAGATCTTCAGTGTCCTGAATTGTTTTTACATTTCGTCATTCATAACTTGAAATAGCATAAACAAATCCTACATTCTAAAACAACTATACATAAATATGTAACTTTTATTGATTTTTTAATACATAGGAATTTACATAAATGCATAGACATCATCATGTAACAGTAAGATATCTGACCATAGAGAGATAAAGGTTCAGAACAAAATTAGAAATTGTAGATTAGATTTATATTCCAGGCACATTCTGCGGCATTGTTAGGCCTGGGCTTACGGGGCTTAAGCCATGTGTCTCCTAGTACCCCCCCCCCGGGGCACATTGCAAAACAATTAGATTTCAGTCAAAGCTAGATTTCTTTGGACTGATTTCCAGAGACAGCTGAGCTTTTAAACCCCTGCATCTCTCAGACACTGGTGACAGTAGATGACACAGTGGCTGTATATTCTGTCTCCTCCTGCTCATCTCTAGGTGTCCAGCAGTTGGTCAGTGTGAACAGCCTCTGACAGCAGGGGAGAGAGCCCAGTGTGTTCCTGACATCAGGCCTGATGAAGATGTACAGCACTGGGTCCACAAGGGCACTGAGATAAACAATTTTAGATGTGATTTTATAGGCAATGTAAGGCTTATATTCTGAATACCAGTACATTAAGTACACTATGCAGAATGGGAGGAAGAGTACAGTGTAGGTGCCCAGAACGAGGGCCAGCACACGCAGAATCCTCCTCTTCTCTGCGTGTCGTACAGAGGTGGCGTCGGCGATGGCTCTCCATGTGCCGACAAAGAAGAACACAAGAAGGGGAAATGGCAGGAGGAAGAGGATAGAAAGTAGAATATCATATATAAGATTATAAACACTATATTCCTCAGTATAATAATATATAAAGTAAATTGCAGGAAATACCAATGCCAGCACCCAGACTGCTGCAGAGACCAGTGTGGCGTGCCTGATGCTGCGGTGGTACCGGTACCACAGAGGATGGGCGACAACCAGGTATCTGTCCAGGGCAATGCACACCATGAACCACATGCTGGCACTCTGGCCAACATTAAAGATCATGTTATACATTTTAAAAGCCATTTTATATGTATAATGGTTACAAGCCATTTTCATAACTATACGGGCTGGTCTCGCGATGATCTGCAGGAGGTCGGAGTTGAGCAGGTTGATGATGTAGATGGGCACCACCATGTCGGCCCTGATTAGCTGGTACAGGCTGTAGATGGCCAGGCAGATGATGGGAAACCCGATGACTAAGATAGAAATGTCAATTACATATTCATTGTTCCATAATATATTGTATATATTACAGTGATGGGAATAGTCTGTGTCATTTTCAGTGGTATAATGTTCAGTGGTGTTTGAGCTGTTCATGAATCCTGTATAGTTGTGTGAGTTGTTCATGTTGTCCTGGTCAGTGGGGGCTGCCTGGTGCTCTTCTGCTCTGATCTCTCTGCTTCTCCTTGCTGCTCCTGGGGGCTTCAGACGGGTCCACCAGGCTGCTCTCTCCCTGCCCCTCTCAGAGCCTCAGGGGGACGGAGGGGCTGTGCTGCAGTGGGGGGGTGCTGTTCTCCAGCTGGGACAGTCACTCAGGGAGGCTGTAAGCATCCAGAGACCTGGGAAGGGACCGGATAATTTGGAACTGATATCAAATATGTGTGAATGAGTGATGTAATAAGTTTGCAAGCAATTGGGCTTGTAGTAAAAGCAGTGTAGCAACACACAGATTTGCATATGTGTGATTATGAACCCAAACTTAATATTATTATTATTATTATTATTATTATTATTATTATTGTAATAATAATAATACAATATATATGTTTCTCATTGACACATCAGTTACATCAGTTAAATTTTTCCAGTTTGTATTCAAATGTACGAAGTTTAATGTCTCAATGTACTCTGAAATTAAAGTATAGAAGAGATAAACAATTGGAGATTGTGGATAGTTTGAGTTATGCACTAATCATTCCCTTTTGACACTAATCAGGTTAACTGGGCTACAAGGAAGACAGTGTGGAGTGTGATTGACAGATCTAAAGACTTATTGCAGGAGAGGGAAGCGTGCTACTGACCAATCACAAGCCGACCCTGATGTTCTTGGATGAGAATAAACGACACCATGGTTGGACAGACAGGCAGATGTGAGGGGCACAGACAGCAGAAGGGGCCGGAAGAACAACCGAGAGACGGGCATGAACAGTCCAAATAATTGAGAGAGATGCATGGTCAATCAAAAGGAATTTAATAAGAGAGGGCGCAAGGAAGAGGTGTTCGAGAGGCTAAACCAGGGAAATATTAAAGCATACGTAATGTTTTATATAGGGGGGGCTTGTCTGATGTATCAAGCCCAAATTGTTGGTGAAAACTGGTTCTTATCAGACTCTTTTAGGTATCTATAGCACAGTACCTTGAGACAGTGACCTTGTTAATGCAGACACTCAGGGAAAGAAATGCAGTTCTTCAGGCGGAAGAGACAATTGACTGAAATACCACACACACTGGTTAGAGACTTTGGTTAAATGTACAAGCAAGGATTGAAGGTAATGCCCCTTTTAAAAATGTCCTCTGTCCTCTAGTGTTTTTACCCTGCCATTTATTTGACATGACAGGGGAGGTATACTGTGTCCCATACTGCCTGTGGAACTGTTTCTCCAATTCAGATAGCCAAGGTTGCACCCACAATCCAACGATTACCAGTGTGAAGGAGGTTTGTGAAGAAATATATATTTATCAGGTGTCTGTATGTGTGTATATGAGCAGGTGTCTGTTTAGTGTCTGCTTTAACCTCATACTGCTGGATAACTACAGTACCAATATAGCATTTATTTATTTTTCTCAATATTTAAGTTATGTTACAGTTGGAAAATATGCTTCTTATGGTGGAGGAGATATAACAAGCTATAGGAAAACCTAACACACTATAGCAACACACAGAGACACATACATACATTCTTGATGAACTGAGTGTGTTTCTGTTTCTGTTTCTGTTAAGCAGCCATTAGATCCACTCCATACGTTAGTTTTAAGATGTTTCATTATTATTATTCTTGTATTTTTTTGTCTGAATCCTGCAACTATACAATCTGTCTTTTATATGACCACCCTGATGCCCAAACTGATAGTCTGACTAAGTTTATCTTGTTTGTGTTTCATAAAGCTGCTTTTGCACTCATTCACTTTGGCTGCATCTTCTTATAATGCACAAAAATGAAAGGTTTATGGTTGTTGAGTTTGACACTGATCAGACGACATCTGTAAAACAGTAATTAATATCTCTCTCCTTCTCTGTCCTGTCTATACTGTATATACAGACAATTTACTAATTCTCATCTCATAGGCTGCTGAAACACACACATTACCCCAGAACCTTTGATTAGTAAGTCTTTAATTTTCTCAGTTATATAAAGCACAGCAGCTGCCTTACCTGGGTCAGACTGGAGGAGCTGTGGAGACAGAGCTGTAGGTGCGTCTGTAGGTCCCTGAAGGTGGACTTGGATCCAGTTTGTCGTGGATGATCGGAGTCTCTGTGAAGTTCTGTGATGGTGTAGTGTGTGTCTGTGAGTGTGTTGTGTGTGTGGATGTGCGGTTGAGTCTGTGAGTGTTGAAGGAAACTGGTAAAGGAAGTGTTGATATCTATATCTAATGCTGTATGAGATATTAGTAGCTATAAGGTACATTAGGGAATTATAGGAAAGAAACATCTCTGCAAGATATGTAGACATAATCCTAAAAAGTATTTAATCCAGACAGATGAGGGTGCTATAAATCTGTTTTCCTCTGGGTAGCTGGTCTGAATCCATTAGTATCCAGGATGTGTGTCTCAGTCAGAGGGCAGATGAGCAGGAGAGACAAACCCATCAAAGCTTTATCAGTATTATACATGGGCTTGTAGAATCAGTGAAAATAAAGAAAAGTTTTATGAGTATTGTGAAGCGAAATAAGGATCAGTTCAGCACAATACAGTCTGGTGCTTCTCCAGACAGTGGGGCTCATTCTCACACAGTGTACTGTTTCTTCATCAGCCACTCCAACCTCATATTGGAAGGAGATGTACTTAACCATTTTAAAGTATGAGCTGGTCCGTAGGGCAGCAGGAGTTGGTGAAGTGCATAACTATGCATAATAATAATTAAAAGAAGGAGAAGAAGAACTCCTGCTGTATCGGGTGCAAATGAGATGCGCTGTACCAGGTGCAAAATTGCAGCCTGCTGTACATGGTACAAGAATTCAGCCTGTTTTACCTGGTGCAAGAATGAGGTCTGCTGTGGCCTGTTCCTTTCTATTCAGTTGGAATACATTGATTGAGCCTCTGCTCTGTACTGGAGAAACCAGGTTTCACAATTCAACACTGCTCAAGAAGAACATGTTTCTTCATAGGAAGTGCTGCTTTCTTTTTTTATGAGTCTTCTACTAATCTCAATGTTGGATCTAGAACCTAGAAGATAGGACTGAGATAAACCAATTGCTCTGTTTTGGAGGACCCTGGTGTCACAATTTCAAAAGCTCTCAAGAAGAAAATGGGGAATAGGTATTTCTTCAAATGTGCTGGGTTATGGTTTTTATGAGCCATTTATTAATCTCTATGAATGACCTCTACTAAAGAAGACAAAACTTTGAAAATGTGTATAGTAAGAGTCTAGACAATTTGGCTTCTCTGATATAACACAAGCATTTGATATATACAATGTGAAGGAGGAGGTATGTGTGGATATGTTTATGACCAGGTGTCCTTTGCCTTTGATGCTTTAACCTTGAAAACACCAACATATTTTGCCATCTCGTATTTTTGGAGCCCAGTTGGAAATTATGGAATAATGACACTTTCTGTCAAACAGTAACACTTTTTCTTTTATTAACCTTTTGTAAGTAAATGGTTTTAAATCCCCACAATAGGCATGTATTTGACCATTTTCACACATTCATAGCCAAATTCGTTGTTTTAAAACCAATGTTTTTGTATGTATGACAAACAGTTCTTGTGCTGATGTTACTTCCAGAGGCAGTTTTGAACTCGGTAGTGATTGTTGCAGCAATGTGCGCTTCAGCACTCTCTGGTCCCGTTCTGTGAGCTTGTGTGGTTTACCACTTCACGGCTGAACTGTTGTTGCTCCTAGATGTTTCCATATCACAATAGCAGCACTTACAGTTGACTGGGGCAGCTCTAGCATGTCTGTATGCTTGATTTTATACACCTGTCAGAAATGGGTCTACAGCTTTTCATTATGCACTATTCATCACGGGGTACATTTCATCACCAGCATCAGTTCATTACCAATTTGGATATTCATCAGCACTTTGTATATTCAGTTACAAACTACACATGGCCCAGTTAACAATATTTTGTTGCCGCAACATAGTGGTTTTGTTGGTGCAATGCTGTACTGCAACGTAGTCACAGCGTAAAACTGAAGTTCCCAGATACTTAGCTTCAAAGTTGTTCTATAAGAACCTGTGAAAATAAAATGTAACATGAACCCCCTTTCGTTGTCCAATTTACAAACACAAGAATGTAGTTTGACATTAAACTATAGTAATAATTATATACACTCACCTAAAGGATTATTAGGAACACCTGTTCAATTTCTCATTAATGCAATTATCTAACCAACCAACCACATGGCAGTTGCTTCAATGCATTTAGGGGTGTGGTCCTGGTCAAGACAATCTCCTGAACTCCAAACTGAATGTCTGAATGGGAAAGAAAGGTGATTTAAGCAAGTTTGAGCGTGGCATGGTTGTTGGTGCCAGACGGGCCGGTCTGAGTATTTCACAATCTGCTCAGTTACTGGGATTTTCACGCACAACCATTTCTAGGGTTTACAAAGAATGGTGTGAAAAGGGAAAAACATCCAGTATGCGGCAGTCCTGTGGGCGAAAATGCCTTGTTGATGCTAGAGGTCAGAGGAGAATGGGCCGACTGATTCAAGCTGATAGAAGAGCAACTTTGACTGAAATAACCACTCGTTACAACCGAGGTATGCAGCAAAGCATTTGTGCATCCACAACACGGTAAAACCTTGAGGCGGATGGGCTACAACAGCAGAAGACCCCACCGGGTACCACTCATCTCCACTACAAATAGGAAAAAGAGGCTACAATTTGCACAAGCTCACCAAAATTGGACAGTTGAAGACTGGAAAAATGTTGCCTGGTCTGATGAGTCTCGATTTCTGTTGAGACATTCAGATGGTAGAGTCAGAATTTGGCGTAAACAGAATGAGAACATGGATCCATCATGCCTTGTTACCCCTGTGCAGGCTGGTGGTGGTGGTGTAATGGTGTGGGGGATGTTTTCTTGGCACACTTTAGGCCCCTTAGTGCCAATTGGGCATCGTTTAAATGCCACGGCCTACCTGAGCATTGTTTCTGACCATGTCCATCCCTTTATGACCACCATGTACCCATCCTCTGATGGCTACTTCCAGCAGGATAATGCACCATGTCACAAAGGTCGAATCATTTCAAATTGGTTTCTTGAACATGACAATGAGTTCACTGTACTAAACTGGCCCCCACAGTCACCAGATCTCAACCCAATAGAGCATCTTTGGGATGTGGTGGAACGGGAGCTTCGTGCCCTGGATGTGCATCCCACAAATCTCCATCAACTGCAAGATGCTATCCTATCAATATGGGCCAACATTTCTAAAGAATGCTTTCAGCACCTTGTTGAATCAATGCCACATAGAATTAAGGCAGTTCTGAAGGCGAAAGGGGGTCAAACACAGTATTAGTATGGTGTTCCTAATAATCCTTTAGGTGAGTGTAGACCCTATCAACTGGGGGGGCATGACTGGGGCCAGGTGGAATATTAGGGGGGGCATCAAATTATCTAGGGGGCAGGCGTCGGGGGCTGACGGTGTTTTATCTGTGGTGTTCTGTGAGGGGGTGCTGATGGTGTTTCAGCGATGGTGGTTTGTCCTCGGTGTTGGTGGGGTGGGGGGGGGGTTTGTCCATGGTGTTCCTGGAGGTTGAGGGTGCTGATGGTGTTTTGTTCATGACGTTCCGGGGGGTGGGCTGCACTATATTCCTGTTATGAGTGTAGTTAATATTATTATTAACACTACACCTGCTGGTCACCAACAATTGGAAGGTGATTAATTATTATTTATTATTAATTATTTCTTAGCAGACACCCTGGAACAAGGGCTTACAAAATACAAGAGCAGTCATTATTATCCAGTTAGAGTGGATCATTATTTGAATTCAGACAAATTTAATCTAAGAAATCAATAACAAAAATAATAATACTAGGGCATCCACAAATGCACAGAATTTAACGCTTAAGTGAAAAAAATAGGACTGACCCTCCATATGTAAACACTGTATTTTCAAAAGCCTTTTAATTGTTCGTTCTACTCTGATACCATTTATGTCCAGGACATTATATATATATATATAAATAATCTAAACATAATAATATAACGAGCTGATCATGAATCAAACCAAGATCACTATGTTCACAATGCTGTACCTTAACCACTGCACCAACTGAAACCTAATTTAAGTAGCCTCCAGCTGCCGCTACCAGCTGGCATAATGAATTGTATATTTAAAAAAATGTAACCTCTTAAACTGACAAACCCCTCTGGTACCCTTAAAAGGGCACCAAATCCATGTGCTTCTCTTTAATCCCATGTCTACAGCTTTCTAACGATGTGAAGCATTCTCTGATGTGAAAAATGTGATTTTTATACGCCCCCTCTGCAATATGAAATTGGGGGGGTGGGGGGATACTTGGTCTGAGTAGGAATACAAAATCTCAGAAAATATTAACAATTATCACATTTCTGGAACCAAACAGTCTACTGATCAAAAAAAGACCATCAATGTTTTGGTAGAAGCAACACACACCCGTAGAGAGCTCAAAATGTCAAGATGGAAAGCTCTGTTTACAGTGTACTAATACACAACGATTTTACATCATTGGATCTGAACTTCTCTTTGTTTGATAGAACATCAAATAATATTTACTGTATTAATCGATAGGTTGTTCTGAACAAACCAAGCCCCCCCGGACTGAGCATTTACCATTATTTATTTTTTATCCCCAATTATTTGTTCTATACTTTAATTTCAGAGTACATTGATACTAGTACATTGAAAAATTGAGGTGTTCTAAAACGTTTGACAGTAGTGTAGTTGTCATTCCCTGAATACTAACCCTGCAATCATCCAATTGACATTTCTACGTTCCATGCGCACTTGTCTGACTAACCCTGTTCACTCATTGGTTCTCCTCTCTTCACCAGCTTCTCCGACTCCACTCTGCCCTGCACTTAAACCCCTGTTTGCCCCTCAATCACTGCTAAGTCTTGTCTCCTTCATTATAGCATTTCTAAGACTGTGTTCCTGACCTTTTGCCTTCACCTTTTTGACCACCCGTTTGGATTACCTGTTTCAGCCTGTTTGCCCAATCCATTGACCTCTGGACTCTTTAAACCTCGTCTTTTGGATATTCCCTTTGCTTAGTCAGCAAAACCTCCTCTGTAGAAGAGTTTACACTTGGGTCCACCCCTGCTGTCCTTCAAATCATTACAGTAGTCAGAAAGATGTTGCATTGTACAATGTAATCAGGACTGCATGTAGCAAGGATGTGGCTGTTATAATGAGATATTTCAATTTCCCAAACATAGACTGGGAAAGCCCAGTTGGGACTACAGAAGTAGGAATAGAAATGGTTGAGATGGCAAATGACTGCTTTCTAACTTAATTTGGCAGAGCTTCTACCAGAGAGAATGCATTAGTCAGAAAGGCATTAGTCAGAGAACCAATGGCAAACTGTGATCACAATATGATTAGCTTTGAGGCATACTTTCCAAAAAACAAGGACCAATTCAAAAACAATGGTCTACAATCTTAGAAAAGCAAACATTGAAGGTATGAGGCGGCACTTAGAAGAGTAAGACTGGGGCACACTGGATATAGATCCAGTCAAGAAAAACATTAGCCAAAATGATTTAATAGAAATATGCAATAAAATATCAAGATAAATAAAATGTTGCATATCACATACAAAAGGGATAGAGACTAAACTGCAAAGAGATGTTATGAGAGGGATCAGGAAAGCAAAAATGAAAATAGAAAGAAACATAGCTCTTGGAGCTAAAACTATTGCAAAGTATTTTTCAATACTACAACAGCAAAAGGTCAATAAAGGAGGAAGTGAAACAGATAAAGGTCAAAAAATGTAAGTATCTTGGAAAATGAACAAGAAGTGGAAAATGTTCTAAATGAGTATTTCACAGAGGTTTTTACAAAAGAAAAACAGATATCATGCCACAGGTTAACAATCAGTCCAGTAAAACCCTAAGAGAGATCAGAATAAATGAGGAGGAGGTACTAAAGGGAATAGCAGAATTAAAAACCAACAAATCACCTGGGCCAGATGGTATATTTCCAACAGTACTTAAAGAAATGAGGGAAATTATTTATAGGCCACTAACTAAAATATTTCAAAAGACACTTAGAATGGGGGATGTGCCAACTGACTGGAAGACAGCAAATATCATACAATTCACTCCCCTTGAAGCCCTTGACTGTGACCTTACATTTTGACAGCACTTAGCTTTACTTTCCAGTATGTATGACCTCACTTATTGTACTTACCTGTGTAAACTGGAAGTTGTAAAATGTATTATACTTTGAATTGCTTTGTTTAATGTAAATTTGAAATTGTAAAGTTTGACACCTTGTACTTAACTGTATTCTTGCACTTTGTATTGCACTTATGTTGTAAGTCACCCTGGATATGGGTGTCTGCCAATAAATAATAATAATAATAATAATAATAATACTAATACTTGCAGGGCCAGGCACAGACATTTTTTGGGGCAGGGGCTGAAGCAAAAATGGGTCATCCTACTCCTAAAATATGTTGACTTATTGTAAATCACATTTGTTTTATGATTTATCTATCCTTAATGCTCAAATTACATTGTTATGCATTTTCTATCAAAATACTTCTACACTCCAAATTGAGCCAAAATAATTTTTTAGCATTGGAAGGGATCATCAGTCTGTATCAATTGACATTTATTCCTAATAATTGTGTATAACAGTATGACTGTCACAGTTGCCTCATTGGAGGACCATCAAGCTGTAGAGATGAGACCGAGAGGGACCGAGAGGGACCGAGAGGGACCGAGAGGGACCGAGAGGGACCGAGAGGGACCGAGAGGGACCGAGAGGGACCGAGAGGGACCGAGAGGGACCGGACTTGGTGATGCAGGGAGAGCTGACAACACTTCGCCCAGAGTGAGGGGTATATAAAGGAGAGCAGAAACTAGGAAGGCAGGAGCAGAACCAATGAGAACAGAGGACAGGAGCAGAAGTGCACAAGGGTGTGAGGAATGTTAATTGACAGAGTGAAAAAAGGAAAGCAGTGAAGGGAGCAGAAAAAGGCAAGGGAACATTGGTGGCCTCTAGTGGGGAAAGAGAGACAGGGCTAGGGAACTGTGACAATGACCTCCTTTCTATTAGATGTAATTATTTTGTTTCCTCTTAACTGTATTCCCTCTAATATATTTTAATAATCATTTAGCACAGCTCTATGCTTGTATTATTTATTCTGCTCTGACATATTTTAAAAGTTATTTCTTCGTTACTTAAAATGTCTACTTTTTCTACATTGCTCATCTTCAAAGCAGGGTCTAATTTAACTTTTATTTCAGGGGCTGGTGTACTAGGCACCAATAACTAATCATTTGTATATAGAGTTAAACTATAACAGGCCACTCATTTCTTTGCATCCTCACAGATAATATTCATAGGATGCCCTGGATTTGCACAATGCAGTCTGTCTCCTACTTCCTCTTTTCACAGGCTGTTAGGGCTCCACACCTACCAGCTCTTTCCTGCCCTGTGTAGCGTAAGGTACACTTATAAATTTCAATTAAAGAAGTGAATTTATAGTATCACCTTATCACGAATCCTAGAATCTTGTAGAACTCAATTTCTGTAATAATTGGACGCAGACACCAATTCCAGAGATATAAATTGTCAAATTTATTCAAAAACAAAGACTTAATGTAGCACTACACTAATTATACAAAAGGGAAAAACTAATTAAAATTCAACTCTATATCAACAAATCAAAGACAAATCACTTCCGTGACCAAATCAAAGACCATGGGATCGCATATGATAACACACAAATCATTCAACAAAAAAGGTTATAAACACATTGACTACAATACCGGTTAGTAAGACGAAGGTGAGTCTCTCATTAGTATTGTTAGTCAGACATTAAATAACTACGCAGGTTAGTATTTATGTCAGGTAACTTCTCGTTCTATATATATCAGTCTCATTTACGTTTAGGTGCCGAGAAAGATCCTATCATTACTTTTTACCACAATTTCCCTTAACTGATTATTATTCAATGATTAAGGATAGGCAGGGCCACCAATCTAATGTCTATTAACTTGTGTCAATTTCAGACTAAACAGTTAAACAGGAATGAGAAGATATTTCTCGGCGTTGACAGATTTTATTTCTAAAATTATCAACAAAACAGTTTAATGCAACACACATTTATATTTAAGAAAACTAAATGATATTACACATTCTAGAGTTATGAATCACAGATTAACATTTCTAATTGATTTCTCAAATGTCATGAATCATGAACTCCAAACTGTTAAACTTATGTGAACTTCGTCACAGAGAGGCCTCTCTGGCTTCGGGCTCAGATAACAGCACACGGCACGAGGTCCGTGTGGTTTGGAACAAAGGCAGTCCGGTTCGGCTTTGTCCAAGAACTTCCACTCAGTCGATGCACCTGGAAGTTGGGGTTTCGCGAAAGTAGAGTCGTTTCCAAACAGATTTTCCACTGGTTTGAAGGCTCCAAGGTTGTGCACAAAATCTTCTTTGTAAGCAGGGTTTCCACCGTAGTTACTTGAAGACAAAGTCTTTGAGGAAAGCAGGGCCCTGTTTGTTCCAAGGGTCAAGTTTCTTAAGACTCAATAGCTATTTAAATGACTGACACTTTCGTATTCAGTCGACTTAGTCAATTGTCCAGCTGTAAAACTTCACTGATCAGGTGGGCACAGGCGGGCAGCGCAGTCTGTAAAGTTCTTTATTTAATAAAGTCCTTTAAAAGAATTCTTCGTACGGCTCAATCTCCTTCTCCCAGTTTAACTCTTCTGTTGCCGGCAAAGACTTGGTTGGTTTCTGGTTCCGGTTCTGGCAACAGAGCTACAGGTTGAGCTGTGGCAGCGAGTTACTGGTTCAGGTGAGAGAGAGAGAGAAAGACTGTCCGCTGTTCCTTATAGTCTGTCAGATCAATAGGTGATTGGTCCCTGAGTTCTTGAGATTGGATTTCGGTTTCAGCCCCCAGGGTCCTATTGGAGGGGGGCTTGATTTATGACTGATGTCAATCCATGCCATCTTTTGGAAATGCCGGTTGGCCTGGGTTCGTAGCTCTATGTCGGGATTTCGGCTCTCATCCACTTCAAAGAGTTTTTATCACCTACAGGCCCCTTTCTCCAGACATCTCATAGCAGGATTCCAACCTATTGGCCTCTTCTCGGTGCCATCCTCCCCAAAACTGTCACTTTGATGCAAACCAGTTCCAAGCTGATGAGCTAAGGAAATCTGATAACTTTGGGGGGGGGGAGGTCTTCTTTAGATCAGTACTTCAGCTCAGAGCCCAAATGCTCTTATCCAAATACACCCAACATAACGCTACACCTGTGTGGGACTCATAGCAGAGCTACAACTACAGCATCTGCATTCTCATTCCTCTTTTTTTCAATTACTATTTATCAATGCATCTGCATCATTATTCAAATACTGCTTCTTTCCAATTTAATGTAAAAGTTTAAACGTATACGTCTTAACGTCTTATGAAAGTTAGTTTAAATCTGTTTCAATAATTTTTTGCATTATTTGATTTCTCGTGTTATAATCTTCCCTGCATTTACATTAACAACTACCTTGCTCATCATTTTTAGTTTTTCCCAAAGTGGATTTCTTAAATTTCACTCACCTTGTCTTATTCCCACCCAAGTGGACTTATATTTATTCAACGAGTACTTTGTTATGTCTCCCTTTATTTGTTGGTGTTACTTAATTATATAGGCCTATATAAACAGCGCTGGAAAAAATTAAGAGACCACTGCAAAATTGTCTTAAATCAGCATCTCACATGTATGGCAGCCATTCCTTCCATTCCATTCATATTTTTATTTGGAATTTGGGAGAAATGTAGTAAAAGTAGAAAAAGTAGTTTATATAATAACACACAAATGTTCATTTTACCCAAACACATACCTATAAATAGTAAAACCAGAGAAACTGATAATTTGCAGTGGTCTCTTATTTTTTTCCAGAGCTGTCCACTTTTAGGCTTCTTTCAACCAACTGCTTACACAGACATACTCTAATATTTCCTACAGAGGTTTTTACACCATCCCATGCTCACATTGTTCCTTCTCAGCTAGAACACAGCACTGTGGAGTAGTGGTTAGGGCTCTGGACTTGTAACTGTGGGTTCAAATCCCAGATAGTGCAGTGCTGTTGTACCCTTGAGCAAGGTACTTCACTTAGATTGCTCCAGTAAAATGCCCAGCTGTATAAATGGGTACGAATGTAGTCGCCCTGGATAAGAGCATCTGCTAAATGACAAATAATGTAATTCTGCTCATCTTATACAGAATCCTCTCATGCACTGTAACCTTATACTACTGTGTTTATAATTTATAATTTGACAGAGTAATAAAATATAATATATCTAGGAGAGACCATCCTCATATTCTGCAGTTGTATTGGATTGCAAAGCAGGAAAGATACAAGGTAAATAAACCACACATGGTTCTTTTCAGCAGAATCTCAGCTATACAGATACAATAAAGATGTCTCTATCACAAATTGTTCCCCCACAAACTAATACTTAGTAATAAATGCGCCAATTCTGGGCGGATCTGCCCAATTCAACTTCAGAGGGTTAACCACCTACCTGTGGAGTATTATTCCATAGTTTTGTACAGACTCTACTAAAATCCAAAGTGACTTTAGCCTAAAGATTCTTTTGATACCCCACCAATTCTCAGTATTGATCCCAATCTCCACTAAAATAACAGTAAGAAGGTAGTAATATTTGACTAAGTCAAAAATGCCTATTGGAGATAAATTCTCTTAGCCAATTTGTTGGGGAAAATCTAAAAATTTACCAATGGAGTTCAGCAAAGAAAGGTTTTTATTACAGAGGCCCCAGGAGAGAAGGATCAGATCATGAGAGCAGTTCTCAATACAAATACCTTCTTTGAGTTTTACATTGATATCCATTTTACAAGGAAGAAACAAATGTATAAGGTAAACAGGTCTCAAATTATGTAATTGTCCTGCACAAGGCCATAATGAGTCAACCTCTAGTTACAATCTACAATACATAATACACACATTTTGGTTGTTTCCCCACAGAATACATTACAGTTTCTTAGTTGCCACTTTCCTGTGCTTTAGTTCCTGTTGTTTCTTACTGATTGAAGTCAATTCAAGTCCTTATCCGTGCTTTTGCTGTTCTGAGGCACACACATTTCCATTGCCTTTTACAGAATCAGCTTTCAGTTGGAATCCTCCTTCTACATTCAGTTTAACTATTTTTTTAATTGATTCCTACATATTAGTTCTACAGAGTGTATCAGCAGCATGCATTAATGAAAGATCAATGTATCTCTGACCTCCTGATGCCCAATTTGGAGGTCTTTTCAGCTCTATTTGTGTGTCCTGATTATTTAGCCACATGGATCACTAGAGACTCTGTCTGTGGAGTTTATCTTGTTTGTGTTTCATAAAGCTGCTCTTCAAGCCTGGGAGATACTGGATTTGCACTCATTCACTTTGGCTGCATCTTCTTATCAAACATAAAAATGAAAGGTGGACAGTTTTATACTGATAAAATTAGACCTGTAGTGCAACACTCTGTCTCTAGTTCTCTCCCTTTCCTTCCCACCTAATATGTAATACATTTTATTTCATGTCTCTTTTCATGTTATTCCTATTATTATATGATATTATGAGCCTGTGATTAGTCTGTATTTAACAGGTTCTCAATTATGTGAAGCCCAGCAGCTGACTTACCTGGGTCAGACTGGAGGAGCTGTGTAGGTACATCTGTTAGTGGACTTGAATCCAGTTTATCTGGGAAGATGCAAATCTCTGTGGGCCTCTGAGTGAGTGTGAAAGTGTAGTAGTGACGTGAGCTGGTAGAGGAGGAGTTGTGTTGAAACAAATCATTATAGTCATAGTCATAGTCATTAAGATGGGGAGTTCCTCTATTTTAGCAACTTCCAAATTACAGCCTGCCAGTAAACTATCTATATCCATGTATTACGTATGTGTTTGTTGCTTTTCTTTTGCTGTAAGTTGAATCAAGTTTGCATAAACCAAATTGCATCCCAGCAGCATCGCACGACTGGCACTGATGTCTTAATTGAAATGCGCCGGTTCTCAGAAGAGAAGGTAATTCCACGGGATCATGACCCACTACTTTGGTGGAAAAAGAATGAGCAAACATTCCCCTGTCTAAGCAAACTTGCCAAGAAATACATGGGAGTCATTGCGTCATCTGTACCTGCAGGAAGGATTTTCTCAAAGGCAGGACAGTTAGTAAGCCAGAGAAGAAGTGAAATGAAAGGGAAACATGTAAATATGTTACTGTTTACATAACTGAAGGAAAGAAGAATGGTTGAGGGTAGTTCGGTTTAGTTCAGGTTTGTTGACATTTGGTTTCTTGTATTATTACGTAGGGACATTAGTTTTAGGATTCATTTTATTGCTTTTAGAATAGTTATATGCCCACGTTTATTAAAGGCATTTTAGATTGCATCCCTATAATAAACCTTAATTATATTTATTTTTGCTGTGTCTGTAGCGGGTGTGCTGAGATCCGTGTCCAAGTCTGCATGGGGAATTATCGAGGGTGGTGCAGTTTTCGGGGACAGAGTTATAAAACCACCTGTGACAGATATTTCAAACAGCAGCAACTACTGGAAAAGTAATTTCAATCAGGCCCCCAAGTACTTGTGAGCTTCACACCCACACATCTAAATAAAATGGAAAGATTGTATCTTGCTTCAATAACACACAAAAAACAGTGCTTCTCATATAACTGATACAATAGCACCACATTGTGGCCTCATAGAAGAACACTGACAGCCACAAATATACAGCCACCATATAAGTTGTTTATACTGGTGAATAAAGTGCAAGTTTACGATTGAGGTTTGATGTACTTCACATAGATATAGGTTGGAGACCAAATGTTATTGGCGGCTCTTCAGATCTATCCCTTTGGATGAGGCAGAGTCTGTGAAGCTGGCTGTGTGGAATCATCAGTGTCTCTGTCAACGGCACTTGGGAAAGCCATTAACACTGTCACAGCGATGGCACTCGGATGGGGCTCCTTTACACCACAATGTTTGATTTGCTGCATTGAATCCACTGATGTCTGGAATATGTTTCCCAGTTGGAGGATAATCACACAGGAGAGAGGAGCCGATGAGGAGAGCTTTATAACTTGATTATGAGCATTACATGTACGCATGTATTTGTAATATAAAGCAAATTAAGTTTAAATTTAAAAATGAAATGAATATTAATGAGACATAGCATTACTTTACTCAACTTTAAAACAAAATGTGTAACTCCTCCCCTTCCACCTGCCACATACTCACACCCCAGTGCTCTGGAAGCTGGAAGAGTCTCTGGCCAACAGGATGTCATGGATTCAGAGACTGTGATTGGCTGGTGTGTGAAAGTTTTGACTGAATCTGAGATGTAGGAAGTGCGATCAATTTCTGCACACATCTTGAAACATTTGCATTTCTTCATTCACTTCATAAATTCTTATTTTCCAAAACAAATTATAATTTAATATGTACTATTGCATCTGTTTATTTATTATAAATATAAAAAAATAATATTATTTGTAAAACAAGTTTTTTGTTCTGACACAACATAAATAAAGCTTGATAAAAGTTCTAAACAAAATTATATATTAAATCTCAGTATATTTATACATATCTCCTTATTTATTTATCCATTTAATCTTTGATTTCTAAAACTATCTCCCCTTATTTTACCACAAAATGATCTTGATACAAATCAAATTATACCATGGTAATTGTACCAGTATGAATGATCTGACCAACAGAAAGTTCTGAACATGATGGACTCCTCTGTAAAGGGGATCTCCAGGGATTGTAGTGTATATTTGTAATACCCACTGCCAAGTTCACCACCAGAGGTTTCTATTGCCACAGCATCCACTCCCTTATCTTAGATCTCCGTCTCCAGGCACCTGATTATTCAATTACTGCACCTATTTCATTGAGTCATCACCACACCTGTCTGCTCATCAACACCATTGTGCCAACCACCTGAAGCATTACAAGACCTGTGTTCAGCGTCTCTGTTATTGAGCCTTGCCTTGCCTTTTTTGACCATTGTCTCTCAGATAACCTTCTCCACTTTGTTTTCATAATTGACTGACCTCTACTGCTCCTGTTAATGGTCCACAACCCATTGTTTCTCTGACCTCTCTGTTTTGCTCCACGCCTTGGTTCTTACCTCCAGTCTTCTGCCGTAGTCACAATATTGAAACCCTTGTGTCTCTCTCTTAAGAGACTTTGCTGTTTCTGATCTATATTAATAATCTGGACTCTGGGATAGTTAGCAAATTTGCAGATCATACTAAAATAGGTGGCTCAGCAGATACAATCTCATCAGCACAGGTTGTTCAAATGGACTTAGATAATATTCAGTTGTGGGCAGACACCTGGCAGATGAAATTCAATGTGGACAAGTACAAGGTATAACATGCAGGTAACAAAAATTTCCACTATAATTACACTATGGGAGGAATAGAACTGAAAGAAGTAATGCATGAGAAAGTCCTAGGAGTCTATGTGGACGCATCACTTTCACCATCCAAACAATGTGGGGAAGCAATAAAAAAAGCAAACAGAATGCTAGGTATATTGTCAAAAGTGTAGAATTTAAAACAAGGGCAGTGATGTTCAGACTGTACAATGCACTAGTTAGAGCTCATCTGGATACTGTGTACAGTTCTGGGCTCCACACTTCAAGAAAGATAGCGCTGCTCTAGAGGCAGTTCAGAGGAGAGCAACCAGACTTATTCCAGGTCTGAAGGGAATGTCCTACTGAGAGACTGAGGAACTGAACCTTTTCACCCTGGAACAGAGGAGACTACATGGGGACTTGATCCAAGTCTTCAAAATCATGAAAGGCATCGACCACATCAAACCAGAGGAGCTTTTCCAGATCTGCAGTGTTGGATAGACTGGAAAATAGACTGATACGATCCTTGGATAACTTAGTTATTAATGGACTCCAAACAAGCACGATTAGTCAAATGGCCTCCTATTGTTTGTAAACTTTCTTATGTTCTTATGTTGTGTATGTGGCAGAGAAAATAATTAGATTTCTGCACAATTCTAGACTAGATGGTCTTGGACTGACTTCCTGAGACAGCAGAGCTTTTAAACTCTTGTATCTCTCAGACATTAGTGACAGTAAGAGACAGAGTGGGCATATGTTCTCTCTCCTCCTGCTCAGCTCTGGGTGTCCAGCAGTTGGTCATTGTGAACAGCCTCTGACAGCAGGGGAGAGAGCGCAGTGTGTTCCTGAAATCAGGCCTGAGGAGGATGTACAGCACTGGATCCACAAGAGCATTTAGTTTAATAATTTGATATGTGACAAAGGAGGCAATTATTATATTTCTATATTTTGAAACAAAGCTAATAAGCACAATGCAGAGTGGGAGAAATAGCAAAGTGTAGGTGCCCAGGACAAAGGCCAGTGTGAGCAGAATCCTCCTCTTCTCCATGTATCGTACAGAGATGGCACCGGCTATGGCTCTCCATGTGCCGACAAAGAAGAAAACAAGAAGAGGGAATGGAAGGAGGGAGAGGATAATACTTAGAATATAGAATGCATATTCGAACATATACCCAATAAAGTCTAAGGAACACATTGCCATGAATATTAAAGTCATCACCCAAACTCCCACAGAGATCAGTATGGCGTGCTTGACAGTGTGGTGGCACCGATACCACAGAGGATGGGCCACCACTAAGTATCTCTCCAGGGAGATGCACACCATGAACCACACGCTGGCACACAGGCCGCCATGAAAGATCACATGAGAAACAAAATCAGCCATGGCATCTTCAAAACTGTATGAGCGTTTGAAATATAAGACTATAAAGACTGGTCTCACGATGATCTGCAGGAGGTCGACAATAAGCAGGTTGATGATGTAGATGGGCACCACCATATCAGACCTGACCATGCGATACAGGCCGTAGATGGCCAGGCAGATGACCAGCAGCCCGTCACACAGGATGAGAATGTCAATAATAATTTCAATTTCATACATTTTAAAATAGAAATGGCTGATGGAGTTGTTTATGGTTTTATTGTAAGTGTAGCTGGAGTTGTTCATTGTGTCCTGGTCAGTTGCCTGGAGGAGTCTGTGCTGTGCTGGTCAGTGGGACTGGAAGAGTCTGTGCTGTGCTGGTCAGTGGGTCAGGGATCAACTCAGCTCTGCACAGTCAGGGATGCTGTGTCACCAGACAGCTGAGCATCCAAAGACCTGAAGAGGAACTGAAAAACATAGACAATTAGGAATCAACACAAGAAATGTGTAAAGGAGTGATTTTGTCAAGTTATTTTTCTCATTGTGCTCATTGTCATTCAAATTGTTGTAGTTTTTTAGACTTCTGCTTGTATACCTAGGTATCAATAATAATAATCATCATCATCATTAGAGCATGAGTCTCCCGAGAGGCAAGCTTGTGTTCCTGCAGTCAGTGCTGAGGAGCAGGGTGGCCAGTGGGCAGAGCACGTTTCCAGTCCACTGAAGTAATGAGGTTTGCTCTGGCCTGTTCCTGTCTATTCCACTTTAATAGATGGATTGAACCTCATCTCTGATTTGAAGAACCCAGGTTTCACAACTTGAAAACTTCTCCAGAAAAAAATGGGGGGTGGGTGTTTCTTCAAGGAAAGGGCTGGTTTGGTGTATGGTTTATATGTGTTAATGGGTGAAAAGGGAAAACAACACACATTTCATGTCCTTACAAAATAAGTCTTACTATATGAGGTATTGTGAAGGAATATTATATATTTCATTAAAACTCTCACGGTGGACTAACATATTCCTGTATTTTAGTAAAGATGGATAATTAAGTAATTTCTGAGTTTTACCAGACACTCAAAATGTCCCTTGGTGTGACTAACCCTGAGTGTGTGTTGTAACACAGACTCTGGATCCATTAATCCCTTCTGCTTAAAACATAAATGTGTAACAGAGATGGAAAGGTAGCACCGCCCAGCTTTATAAATATGTGGCCATCTCCGCAAGGGCTGCTGGGAAGTGGTCCTGAGGCTCTATTAAGTTAGTTAATTATTAGTAATTGTTGTAAGTTCATTAAGTTCTGTATTGTTGTGCAGTTGTGTTGCTTATTCCCCCTTTTCCTGCAGTTCGTGGGATATTTCCACTGCTTCAGTGCATCTGAAGAAATAATGAGCATGTTTACTTTAATTGGTGTCTGACTCCTTGTTTTGACCCAGAAGGGTTTTAAACAGTTACAAATGTAAACACAAACTAATTGTACATGAATATACTGCACCACTAGAAGACACACTGTCCAAAAACTCTACTTTCCACCAGCATCATCTGGAAGAAAACAGTACCTCACCTAGAACAATTACACTTTGGTTTTGACACCAGTATACCAATAAGCCCATAGAAAAAGCAATGAATTTTAGATCAGTTAATCTTATATTAATCTTAAATTACTAATCGTATATATTTTTTGACTTCTGCTTGAATACATAATAATGATAATAATAATAATAGCAACAACAACAATAATAATAATCATCATTATAATCATATTTATAACAACATACTATACACTGTCACAAAATGTCTCAAGAAGAACATTGGGGACAACTTTAACAGGAAGTGTTGGTTTACATATTTTATCAGTCATCGATTAATCTCTATGAAGCATCTATACCAAGGAAGATAGGATTGTGAAGTAAGTGTATAATAAGAGTCTATAGAAGCTGGTTTCTGCTCTTTGATAGCTCTTTGATTCTTGCTTTAAGGGTTGAAGGCAGGAGCTCATAGTCAGGACAGCTGTTGTACAAGTGGACCAGTTGTTTCATGTGATGATCTTCCAGCGATCTTGCAACATTGACCCATAGATTTCAAGATGTTTCATAATTAATATTCTTGTTTTTTTCAGTCGTAAGAAGAATTCTTACAGCTGTGCACACAACGGATTAATAATTGTATCTGTGTTTTATATGGCCACACCTTATCCAGGGTGACTTACAAAACATAAAGCCCAATACTAAGTGCAAAAATTCAGTTCAGTACTAGTTCTCTAATTACCCAAGTTCTTAGCAGGCACCCTTATATGTAAGGGTGACTTACAATTGTTACAACTTACCACATTATTTTTACATTTGTAATTATTTATTCAATTGGGCATTTACTGGAGCAATCTAGGTAAAGTACCTTACTCAAGAGTACAACAGCAGTACTTGGGGATTGAACTCACAACCTTTCACTCCAAAGTCCAGCACCCTAACCACTACTACACACTGCTTTGCTGATACTCAAACTGCTGGTCTTACTTGTTCTGGAATCCTCTTGGCTCTGTTTGTTTGACTGTCTATGGAGTATATCTTGTTTGTGTTTCATAAAGCTGCTATGAGACATTGGATTTGAATTTGTTCACTTGAGCTGCATCTTCTGATTCACAATAAAAATGAAAGGTTTATGGATGTGAGTTTTATACTAATCAAAGAACATGTGAAACACAATAATTAATATCTCTCTCCTTTTCTCCATCCTGCCCATACTGAATATACAGATGAGTCTTATCTATCGGTGTTTCATATGACCACCCTGATGCCCAAACTGCTGGTCTTGTTCTGGAATTGTCTCTGCTCTGTATTGTGCGTGTTTCATGAAGTTGCTCTTCAAGCCTGGGAGATACTGGATCTGTACTCATTCACTTTGGCTGCATCTTCTTATTAACCATTAAAAAATAAAGTTTACAATTGTGGGTTTTACACTGACCAGAGAACATCTGTAACGAATTACACAATCTCTCTCCTTCTTTGTCCTGTCTATACTGTACAGATGATTGATTAATTCACATCTCATAAGTTGCTGAAACACACATATTACCCCTGAGCTTTCAATTATTAAGTCTTTAATTAGTTCTCAGTTATATAAAGCACAGCAACTGCCTTACCTGGGTCAGACTGGAGGAGCTGTGCAGAAAGTGGATTTCGATCCAATTTGTCAGAGATGATCTGAGTCACTGTGAGGGTGTTTGTGTGTGTCTGTGTATATATACATCAGAGACAGTGTGTGCGCAGGTGTGATTGTGTGTGTTGAGTGTTGTATCATTGCTGATAGCTGATAGAGGAAGAGTTGCTTTCTTTCTTTAATGATCAGGTTAACCAATGGCTCTCAAGTCAAAGTAGTTGGTGACCACAAAATGCAATTTGTAAATTAACTCTCTGATTGTGGTTGACAAAATTGGTTACTCTGAATCATTAGGAGCTATTAGGTTCATTAGGAAGATACGGGGAAGAAATCTGCCAACAGGATATGTAGTTATAATTCTAAAATGTATCTAATCCAGATAGATTAGGGTGGTATTAATATTTGTTTTGCTCTGGGTAGCTGGTCTGAATCCATTGGCATCCAGAATGTGTGTCTCAGTCAGAGGACAGATGAGCAGGAGAGACAAACACAGCAAAGCTTAATCTTTTTATTAACAACATTATACATGTGTATGTAAATTCAGTACAAAGCAAAGTTTAGTTATTATCATAAAGTGAAATAGAGATCAGTTGGGCACAATACAGTCTGGTGCTTCTCCAGACAGTGGGGCTCATTCTCACACAATGTATTGGAGGAGATGTACAGGATTGTCACAGGAGCAGAATAAACCCAGGGTCAGACTAAATCAGAAGTTCAAGCACCCTGACCTCCACGTCCAATCACACACTCCTGCCCCAGTACTCCATATCTGCCCCCCACCCCCAGCACTTGAGGACAGATGAGCAGGAGAGATGAACCCATCCAGCA
Organism: Amia ocellicauda; assembly: GCF_036373705.1. NCBI lineage: Eukaryota > Metazoa > Chordata > Actinopteri > Amiiformes > Amiidae > Amia > Amia ocellicauda. The sequence goes on from NC_089863.1 coordinate 10,286,658, forward strand.
TTATACAGACACGACACTGACTGCCAATAGATTTTTGACTATGCCACCCTTTTTATTAAAGCAAGGAAAGGGGACCTCCACACCACCCAAATACCCACGGCAGACTCATTAGAATCTGGGATGCTCAACACAGACACCAAGTTAAAAATAAATGTATTTAATTCTCTTCAATAATCTATTTATCATGACAGGATAGGACATTGAAATCGAAAGGTACATATGCAGTTAGCACACACTGGCAGGTATACAGTTCATAATCACAACAGGAGGGAGAAGTCTTTTACCTGGTACAAAGGGCAGGCAGTACAATTTAGTCTATCAAACACAGTCAGTCTCAGGGTCCTGAACTCTGCTTCCAAATCCCTTCCAGGTTTATGCCGAGGGCGGGGTGCTTCAAGTCTCCTCCAGAGTATCAGATTAATTTCTACAGTAGTCCAAGACACAAGGAAGCATGTCCACTGCAACAGCGCTTCCATCCACACTACTATCCCCCATTATAACAGCCACATCTTTGCTACATGCAGTTCTGATTACACTGTACAATGCAACATCTTTCTGAATATCTGAGTTGGGTGGTCTGTAACACTCCTACCACTAATCCTCTGGATCTCGTGTTCTAAAGTTAAACCCACAAAGATTCTGTTCTGTTACTAGGATCTAATTTGAGTTTTTCTGCCTCAATGTCATTTTTTACATATAATGCTACCCCACCACCTCTTTGATTTGCCTGTCTCTCCTAAACTGTGTGTATCCTTCCAACTTGTATTCATCCCCATCATTTTCTGTAAGCCATGTTTCTGTCACTCCTACAACATCATAGTCACACACCAGCACTGTGGCTTCTAGGTCTAACATCTTGTTCCTTATAAGAACATAAGAACATAAGAAGGTTTACAAACGAGAGGAGCCCATTCTACCCATTGTGCTCGTTTGGTTTCCATTAATATCTAAGTGATCCAAGGATCCTATCCAGTCTATTTTTAAATGTTCCCAAACTTTCAGCTTCTACCACATCGCTGTGTAGTTTATTCCAGATTGTGACTACTCTCTGTGTGAAGAAGTGTCTCCTGTTTTCTGTCTTGAATGCCTTGAAGCCCAATTTCCATTTGTGTCCCCGGGTGCGTGTGTCCCTGCTGATCTGGAAAAGCTCCTCTGGTTTGATGTGGTCGATGCCTTTCATGATTTTGAAGACTTGGATCAAGTCCCCACGTAGTCTCCTCTGTTCCAGGGTGAAAAGGTTCAGTTCCCTCAGTCTCTCCGAGTAGGACTTTCCCTTCAGACCTGGAATAAGTCTAGTTGCTCTCCTCTAAAATGTCTCTAAAGCAGTGTAGCATTATGATGGGTGTATTTTGATAAGAGCATTTTAGTTCTGAGCTGAAGAACTGATCTAAAGAAGACCTCTCCCCCCAAAGTTATCAGATTTCCTTAAAGTGTGGGACTGGTTTAAATCAAAGTGACAGTCTGGGAGGATGGCACAGAGAATAGGCCAAATAGCTTGGAATCCCTGCTGTGAGATGTCTGGGGAAGGGGGCCTGTAGGTAATAAAAACTCTTTGAAATGGACGAGAGCCAAAATCCCGACACAGAGCTACGAACCCGGGCCAACCGGCATTTCCAAAAGATGGCATGGATTGACATCAGTCATAAATCAACCCCCCCCAATAGGACACTGGGGGCTGAAACCGAAATCCAATCTCACAAACTCAAGAACCAATCATCTATTGATCTGACAGGCGTATAAAATACAGTGCACAGTCTCTCTCTCTCTCTTTCTCTCTCTCTCACCTGAACCAGTAACTCGCTCCCACAACTCAACCTGTAGCTCTGTTGCCCGAACTGGAACCAGAAACCAACTAAGTCTTTGCCGGCAACAGAAGAGTTAAACTGGGAGAAGGAGATTGAGCCGTACGAAGAATTCTTTTAAAGGACTTTATTAAATAAAGAACAAAATTCAGATAAGTTTAACAGTTTGGAGTTTGTGATTCATGACATTTGAGAAATCAATTAGAAATGTTAATCTGTGATTCATAACTCTAGAATGTGTAATATCATTTAGTTTTCTTAAATATAAATGTGTGTTGCATTAAACTGTTTTGTTGATAATTTTAGAAATAAAATCTGTCAACGCCGAGAAATATCTTCTCATTCCTGTTTAACTGTTTAGTCTGAAATTGACACACATTAATAGACATTAGATTATTGGTGGCCCTGCCTATCCTTAATCTTTGAATAATAATCAGTTAAGGGAAATTGTGGTAACAAGTAATAATAGGATCTTTCTCGGCACCTAAACGTAAATGAGACTGATATATATATATATATATAACGAGAAGTTCCCTGACATAAATACTAACCTGCGTAGTTATTTAATGTCCGACTAACAATACTAATGAGAGACTCACCTTCGTCTTACTAACCAGTATTGTAGTCAATGTGTTTATAACCTTTTTTTTGTTTAACGATTTTTGTGATTTCTTATGCGATCCCATGGTCTTTGATTTGGTCACAAAAGTGATTTGTCTTTGATTTTTTGATCTAGAGTTGAATTTTAATTAGTTTTTCCCTTTTGTATAATTAGTAAAGTGCTACTTTTAGTCTTTGTTTTTGAATACATTTGACAATTTATATCTTTGGAATTGGTGTCTGCGTCCAATTATTACAGAAATTGAGTTCTACAAGATTCCAGGATTCGTGATAAGGTGATACTATAAATTCACTTCTTTAATTGAAATTTATAAGTGTACCTTACGCTACAGTAGCAATATCCTTCTTGAAGTGTGGTGCCCAGAACTGTACACAGTATTCCAGATGAGGTCTAGTTAGCGCATTGTACAGTCTTAACATTACTTCCCTTGTTTTAAATTCTACACTTTTGACAATATACCCTAGCATTCTGTTTGCCTTTTTTATTGCTTCCCCACATTGCTTGGATGGAGAAAGTAAGGAGTCCACATAGACTCCTAGGTCTTTCTCATGCGTTACTTCATCTAGATCTGTACATCCCATAGTGTAATTATAGTGGACATTTTTGTTACCTGCGTGTATTACCTTGCACTTGTCCACATTGAATTTCATCTGCCAGGTGTCGGCCCACAACTGAATATTATCTAAGTCCCTTTGAATAGCTTGTGCTGCCAAGATTGTGTCTGCTGAGCCACCTATTTTAGTATCATCTGCAAATTTGACAAGTTTGCTAACTATCCCAGAGTCCAAATCATTAATACAGATTAGAAAAAGCAAAGGCCCTAGTACTGATCCCTGTGGAACTCCACTAACAACCTCACTCCAGTTAGAAGCAACTATAACTACCTCCCTCTTCTTGGGGGGAGTGGGTACCATTGTGCTCTGGTGCTCAACTGCCCTCCCATCACCCTCTGAGCTGTCACTGTTCAGCTCGGTGTCCAGCAGTTGGAATCTGTTGGGCAATTCTAGCTCTTGGGGTGTCTCTAGGGGTTGTGCACACCCTTTTCTATGGTTACGACCTACTGTACTGACCTACTCTACTCTGTCATGCTCTAAGGTCTCAACTCTCCTAGGTTTTGATGTTCACAAATGAAACCTTCTTGGATGAACTAATTCGGCAAACCTGACACTGTAGTGGCCACATGCTTCTTGATGTTACAGTTCTTTAGTCTCTTGGTTCCTGTTCCGTAGTCAACTGCTTTACTTTTTGTGACTGAGAAACAGCGCAGCTCTCTCGCAACAGCTGCTTTAAGTAGCTTTTGTCTATCTGCCTCCAATTCACACCTAACTGGCTCCACTTGGAACAGAATTCCTGCTAGTCCTTGACTAAATCTCCCTTCTACAACCTATTTAATTTCACCAACTCAGCAGCTGAACTGAATTGACTTCAATTAAGGCAAACTACAGACAAGATTAAGTTCAATTAAGGCAAACTTAAAACAAAATGAGGAATGCTAAGACTGGTCTGAAACTAGGAAACCAACAAGATGGCTGCCTCTTATCTGTACTCTCCTGTGTCTGTCTGTGGCAACTTGTAAATACTTCTCTATGACAGCAGACAGTAAATATCTCTGCGTATAAGCATTTCTCCTACTTATGCATTCTTATGTTACTAAATATTTAAATTAAATACCTATACAGCATTTCAGGCTTTGTAATAACATTAGTCATTGTGAAATGAAAGAGTTATAATCGTGATGATTCCTGAAACGTGATTTTCTAAACATCATATATTATTATTATTATTATTATTATTATTATTATTATTATTATTATTATTATTATTATTATTTTGTTTTAGCAGATTTGCACCAGCTATAGCTCTCATCTGTGTATCCTCTGATCAGCTTTCCTTTGGAATTCAATCTTGATCACTTTGCAAACCCAGGTTTCTGGATTAATGTCTTGATCTGTTTCATGATGATTATGTTCTATTATAAGGCACTGTAGTGTTGAAAAGCACGTTTTCTGTATTGATGTATACATCTGTAAAACCAAGCCATTTCAAATCGCTTTCATGTTGCTAGGCTATGTTTCAGTTCCATGTTATTTTTATAACTGATTCTTTATGTTTTGTAATTGTATATGTTTACTAAGATATGTGCAAAGTTTATGATATTATTATTTGTCTTGTTTATGATACACAATTGAAGATCTCAGGTGATATAGCTTCTGATTGGCTCGGCAAGTTTTAACTTTCCTTTTGAATTCAGTCATGACAACTCCTGAAAAACTGTTCATGCAAACTTCTTAAAGTCAAAGTGTGTTTAATATGCCCTTACTGTTAATATACTGATAATAATAAAGGCTGGCAATGTTAAAATAATTGTTTGATTTTAATTTTTTTATTTTATTAATTTTGGAGACAATAATAATAATAATAATAATAATAATAATAATAATAATAATAATAATAATAATCATAATAATAATAATAATTATTATTATTATTTCTAAAAGGCTGTTGCTGATATTAAAATAAATAAATACATATTCAGACAGGTGAAACTCCTGAATAAATTAGTGGAGGAACATAACAAATACAGATGCCTCCAAACAGGTGTACTGCATGATACAATTAAGCAATTAACATCCTTCATGCTTTGTGGCATGTATACAAATGCTGAGCAGGACCAGTTAACCTCGAGTTTGGATTAAGATGGCAAGAGGAAAGGATCTAAGTGACTTTGAAAGAGGGGTCATTATTGGGGCACGAATGGCAGGAGCTTCAGTCACAAAGACGCTCAACTGACTGGTGTTATCGATAAGTGGGCGAGTGCATTTGTGGGACACCAAGAGAATGGTACAGGCCTAACTGCTGGACCCCTGTGGGGGGCATTTTCCTGGCATGGTTTGGGTCCACTTGTCCCCTTAGAGGGAAGGGTCACTGCAAATCATTACAAAGTTATTCTGAGTGATCACCTCCTATGGTGAAACATTTCTATCCAGATGGGAGTGGTCTCTTCCAGGATGACAATGCCCCATCCACAGGGCACGATGGCTCACTGAATTATTTGATTAGTATTAAAATGATGTGAATCATATGCTATGGCCTTCGCAATCACCGGATCTGGTAACACTTTATAATAAGGTGCTGCTTATTAATGTGCTATTAATGATTTATACATGTTTAATAGCTGATTAATGGATACTTTACAAAACATTAATAATACATTATAAATTCAGTATAACTAAGTTATAGCAGTAAATGGAATGACCACCATGCTGAACATGTAGCTAAAAAGTGTCCCTCTTATACATCATTTATAAACAGGATTATAAAGCAAACATCACTCCTACATTGACATTCCCAATTCCTGAAATTACTCATGTGTACTACCAATGGATATTACCATTTATAGATGAGCTACAAGGACTTTTGCAGCTCCCAAACTAAAGTTTGAAATTGCAAATTTGTATTATACACTCACCTAAAGGATTATTAGGAACACCTGTTCAATTTCTCATTAATGCAATTATCTAACCAACCAATCACATGGCAGTTGCTTCAATGCATTTAGGGGTGTGGTCCTGGTCAAGACAATCTCCTGAACTCCAAACTGAATGTCTGAATGGGAAAGAAAGGTGATTTAAGCAAGTTTGAGCGTGGCATGGTTGTTGGTGCCAGACGGGCCGGTCTGAGTATTTCACAATCTGCTCAGTTACTGGAATTTTCACGCACAACCATTTCTAGGGTTTACAAAGAATGGTGTGAAAAGGGAAAAACATCCAGTATGCGGCAGTCCTGTGGGCGAAAATGCCTTGTTGATGCTAGAGGTCAGAGGAGAATGGGCCGACTGATTCAAGCTGATAGAAGAGCAACTTTGACTGAAATAACCACTCGTTACAACCGAGGTATGCAGCAAAGCATTTGTGAAGCCACAACACGGTACAACCTTGAGGCGGATGGGCTACAACAGCAGAAGACCCCACCGGGTACCACTCATCTCCACTACAAATAGGAAAAAGAGGCTACAATTTGCACAAGCTCACCAAAATTGGACAGTTGAAGACTGGAAAAATGTTGCCTGGTCTGATGAGTCTCGATTTCTGTTGAGACATTCAGATGGTAGAGTCAGAATTTGGCGTAAACAGAATGAGAACATGGATCCATCATGCCTTGTTACCACTGTGCAGGCTGGTGGTGGTGGTGTAATGGTGTGGGGGATGTTTTCTTGGCACACTTTAGGCCCCTTATAGTGCCAATTGGGCATCGTTTAAATGCCACGGCCTACCTGAGCATTGTTTCTGACCATGTCCATCCCTTTATGACCACCATGTACCCATCCTCTGATGGCTACTTCCAGCAGGATAATGCACCATGTCACAAAGGTCGAATCATTTCAAATTGGTTTCTTGAACATGACAATGAGTTCACTGTACTAAACTGGCCCCCACAGTCACCAGATCTCAACCCAATAGAGCATCTTTGGGATGTGGTGGAACGGGAGCTTCGTGCCCTGGATGTGCATCCCACAAATCTCCATCAACTGCAAGATGCTATCCTATCAATATGGGCCAACATTTCTAAAGAATGCTTTCAGCACCTTGTTGAATCAATGCCACGTAGAATTAAGGCAGTTCTGAAGGCGAAAGGGGGTCAAACACAGTATTAGTATGGTGTTCCTAATAATCCTTTAGGTGAGTGTATTAATACTAATGTATTGTATATATTCATAGATTAATTGTAAGGACATGTACAGCCCCCAAACTAAAGTGTTCAATTATTTGTATTTACTACATTGCTACTAATGTGTTAAAACCATCTATAGATTATCAACAAAGAGTTTTGCAGCCACAAAACTAAAGTATACAGTTTACCATACTTACTATATTCCTTTTAATGTGTTACAACCATTTATAGATTAGCTACAAGGACTTTTGCACCCCCAAAACTAAAGTATAAAGTTAATCATATGTATTATATTACAGACAAAATGGTCACAAACGTATGCATGCATTATATGAGGGGCCGTACAAGCCATTATTCATTCTGGGCTTCTCACATACATACATTCTCCTCTCACATACATATATTTTCACTCTCACATACATATATTCTCCTTTCACATACATATATTTTCACTCTCACATTCATACTTTTGCTCTCATGAACATGCAGTCAATGTATACATGTAATATTATATATAATATATGGATGTAAGAAGATGTTCAGGTCACGGTCAGCATGGATGGTTAAAATTAGCGAACACAGAAATACAACTTACGGTTTTTATTTTACGCTTACAATCCAATTCGCACGATTGATCTCCATTCTCATCACACATGGCTGACCACACAGCAGCAGAGGCAGAGTCTACAAAAGCTTAACGTGGTTTATGCCAAGACTGTCACTTTCCAAACTGTTACACAAAGGATTGGATGTTTAAAGTGTCGTGTTAAGCCCTAGCCAGATGTAATTGTTGAACTCACGTGTTTTACTGTACTGTACTGGTTATTAAGTGAAGCACTTAGATCCTAGCTTTACTAACGACAAGACCCGCACCTACCAGTCCTATACAAATGAAGAGGCATTTAACTTAACACAGTCAGTATCAACTTCACGTCATTCTTTTCATTTATTAAATCTGGATATCAATGGTTAAGTTTTAAGTACAGTAAACCACATTAAGCACAATGCAGCTTGGCTACAATAATATAGGGCTTAGAAAAGACAAGACAGTTATTATTTTTACATTACTTGTCATTTAGCAGACACTCTTATCCAGGGCAACTTACATTTGTACCCATTTATACAGCTGGGCATTAATCTAAGTGAAGTACCTTGCTCAAGGGTACAACAGCATTGCCCCATAACCTTCCAGTCCTAACCACTACTCCACAGCGTATGCCTCGACAGGTCAGGGCTGTTTTGGTGGCAAAAGGAGGACCTACACAATATCAGGCAGGTGGTCATAATGTTTAGGCTGATTGGTGTATTTACAAACACTAATTTCATTCAGCCTCATGACACATTTGAGCCACTGTACCTCTGCCAGCTTTAGTCAGTGAAAGAACGCAAAGTGAAGAAGTTTTCCAAGGTAAGAAAATCCTTCATTCTCCTATTTTATAGTTCAAGCGCACTGATGATACTCTAGTCCACCCTTATAATGACACAGGACTGTGGCAGACACTGGTGTTGTGGTGATGCTAAAATTGTCATGACAGGTAGAGGTGGAGGGGCCCCTAAACTGAGCTTTGATTGGGGCCCCAAAATTGACAAACATGCCCCAGGGTTTACGATTGTCATTGAGTCATTAGAGCAGTAGATGTTCAAACAGCCGCACAGAGACTGACAAGCTGGTTTATTTCAATAGGAAACTGCTTACACTGCCCGCATTGCTTAACAATCGGATCAAACACACAGATCAGCAGAGCCGGACCACAATCTGCTTTGTACAACACTTTTTCATGATCCGGATCCAGTGAGCCCGGATCCGATCTTGTTTTCTGATCCTGTTAGTACAGGTGTTTTCAAATCCTGATTATACAGTTAAATAGCACCAATTTTTTTTTATTCGAAAAATGTTTATAGACAGACATATATATTTTTAATTCATAGCTGGCTACGGCCCTGAATAAATATAACAGGGGAAGCAGGCTCAGAGGCAGACTGCAGATGCAGAAAACAAGACTTTTATTTCATAAGCATACACCACAAACAGGCTTGAGCGCTAAAACAAAAGTACACAAAACACAAACCAAAATACACAAGACTCAAACAATAATACACAGGATAGATCCGGTCATCACTTTGTAGCAATAAGAAAACCCCAAAACCAAACAGCAAGCACAAACAAACCCAATCTCTGTCATAGTTACCAACTTAAACTCTTATTTACAAAATAATCTTCCATTTATTTTACTTCAAAAGCATTTTGATGTAAAAGGATTGATCCACGGTAAGGGTTACCTGCCACACAAGAGGCTGTGAAGGGACTGTACTCCTCTGAACAGGGGAGCTACAGTGGGGTTTGTGTACCAGGTTAGACTGGGAGGCTGATGTGTGAGGAGACACTCTGGTACAGAGAGAGTTGGCAGTAGTAATATAGGGCACTCTTTAGGGGGGGTTAAGGGGGATTTGACCTTTTGACCTTGAACTTGAGTTGAACTCGGGGGATGGGGGCCTTCCTAGGGGGGTGGGGGTGCTTGTACCGTGTCACAGAATAATTACCATATTGATGGGTGGAGTTGACTGGGCACCGAAGGAATGTACAGGGTGGTGGGTGTCTTCAACTGTTTTTCAAACCCTCCAAAAGATTTGTTTTAAAGCCAGACTGATTCTTTAGTAAAATAGCTATTTTTCTCTATACGTGTGAAGCTCCAAAAGAGCGCTATGTATACCCTTCAGATTCTTTAGAAAACATAGATATTTTTCCCTACGGTAGTGACGCTCCAAAAGAGTTGTATTTAAGTCCTCCCGATTATTTAGTAAAATAGCAATTTTTCCCTACACGAGTGAAGCTCCAAAAGAGCTCTAATAAAGCCCTCCCGATTATTTAGTAACATAGATATTTTTATTTAAGTGAGATCTGTGAGGCTGTCTCTTCAACAGGGGCCAAAGGGGTTACCTCTTTCAAATGGACAAGGGTTATATCGGTCTGGAGCTTTTTGAGCTAGTGGGGGTGGCGAGGAGATGTCTACGTCTTTAGTAACCTCGGATCAGTGAATAATTTGTATATTTGTGGGCGGGGTTGACAGGGCACTGAAGAAATAGCCTATCAGGTTAAAGTTTGGTTTGAAGAATTTGAATATTTGGGGGCGGGGTTGACAGGGCTCTGAAGACAGGGGGGCTGTGTTTACAATTTGAGAAGCGGCTCTATTTACATTTGAGGCAATGTGACTGGGCGCCCCTAACTCTCGGATAACGGAATGTGGGGAGAGATAGCGTTCTGTAGAAGCGGTGGGGGCTGTGGGTAGTTTCAGAGACACAAGTAATTTTCCCCAAACAGATTGTATTAGGAACATCTTGTTAAAATAATAAGCAATAACAACATATATAAAGAATGAAAAAAAAATCAGTCTCCTTAGGGATAAAAATAAAAATAAATAAATAGAAAGAAAGAGAATGCATGATGCTTGAATAAATACAATGATCAAGTGTGTGTATGTGCGTATGTGTGTGTCTGTGTCTGTGTTTACATATATACTGAGTGCAGGCTGCTGAAGGGCTCAGATTCTGATGAGAACGATCTGTTCTCTAGTCGCTTGTATTTAAAAAAAAAAAAAAGTTTAACACAATAATGTAATAATGAATTCTACCTGAAACAATGTTGGAAACCTGTAACTATAAGGCTATCAACATATAAGCATTATTCTTAACCATTAGGCTGTATGTAGATATAAAAACATGATAGCGATTTAATTAATGAATGATGGTTACGACAAAACATTTAGGAATCAGGAGATACAGATACAGATTAAAAGATAACACACATGGTAGTGGTGGGGGGGTTGTAACATCAATCATGCGTAGAGAGAGAGAGAGACCACTTAATAAACCCCCCTTGTCTAAAGAGGTATTTTGGTTCTAAAATGTAATAAAATATAATAAGAAATGTATAGAAATCTATAGAAAAGACAATTTTATTCATTTCGTTTTAAACGTGTGTATTTAATGTTGATGTCATAATGTTTAGGGTTCAGAAAGATTAAAATACAATGTGCTACATTTAAATACATATTTAAGAAATATAATATTTGAAATGTAATTAATATTAGAAATGTTTTAAATATATTTGAATTTTATTTATACATTTATATTCTGTTTATAGGAACCGTTGATTTTCAAACATCTCGAGCCTTTTACACTACATATTATTATTTATTGATATATTTTTTAATATTTATAAATATTAGGCACAATGTTTCTAACAAGCACCCGTGTATCTGCAGTATTACAGAGCGCCCCATACAATGTGCTCGATTTCTACATGAGCGAATCAATGAATACGGGTAAGACTCATTTAATAATATATCGACCGTATTAATTATACACGTTATGAATGTATGTACATTCTTTATTTTCATATAATCATATTTACTTTCAGATTTGTTCCCGACATTAGATGACGAGCGACCCAGCACGTCAAACGCTGAGCCACGTAGGTTATACTTTTCATTTTATACATGTAATAAATATCTCGCCAGGATGTGTGATGTTAAATTATGGATCTATATGGGCGTTTTTTTTTTTTTTTTTTTTTTTTTTTTATCAGATGACCTATCCAGACCGGCCTGTGTCAAGTATTTACAGAAAAGAACGCGTTCTGAGGGTGAGTGAGACCTTTATTTCATCACTCCGAGAGATGGAGCCATGCTCATATTGTACACACTGTGCACAATGTCTCTATTGTCTGGCACTGTCAGGACATGCTGTGCTGAGGGCCTGCGCTGAGCCATCTGAGCAGAATGATGCGCACGCAGGCCGCCCCCGAGGCATGCTGGGATCTGTAGTGTTTAAAGGACTGTAGTAGTCTACATTTGAAAGTGAAAGGCTGCAGTGCACAGACTAACCTAGGGTATTAACTCATGTTTATACATGTTTCCATTTAAGACACCAAAAGTGGTGATGAGCTTGAATCAGGAACACCAGATCTAAGAAGACGTCTGCATTTAAACAGTCTGTTTGCATCGTTTATACATTTTTACAACCGAGTATTTAAAACGATTATTTATGGAACAATAAATAATATTGTCCGGGTGATTGTCATTTTACAATCTACTTACCATTATTATTCATGTTTTCGTAGCACCCGCTTTATTTAGACAATTATTAATGTTGTTTATTATTATTGTAATACAACAATCTATATGTAGTTAATTTTTTTAACATTTTTTATATATTTGTATTGTGAATGGTCTATAATAATCTGAACACAAATATTGTATTAATAAGTGTAAGAATAGTTCATTTAAAAGCTATAGGTCTACATAAATCGAATTATGATAATAATATATTGTTTGTTTAAGGATGTTATTTATGTTATTATTCATTATTATTCATTATTATTATTATTATTATTATTATTATTATCTCCGCAAGTTAGGAGCCAGGACTCCCCGATGCATATCCAAACACCGCCTGGACCGCCCGCATCACCAACCAGCGTCGTATCGAGTGAAGAAGAAGAAGATCTAACTACAACCTTGCAGGAGACTATCAATCTACAGGTTAAGTTGCTACATATATGTGTTGAATAATCAAAGAAAAGTCATTGCGGGTCAAACAATCTTAATTAATGCCTTAGCATGCTATATAAACAGGATCGGGGATTGAACATGTCTGAAAGTAATAAAAGGACCAATGACGCAGACATTCATGAGCAGGAGTCCAAAAGACCTAGAGAGAATGATCCTGATATGATTGACCCTGAGGCCTTAGCAAATGTACTGATTACCCCCGAGCTATTAGAAATGGTGGATGAAATAAATAACTGACCAGTGCCTGCTATAGACTTGTATCCCTCTGTAAATTATGATTTGTTACAAATGGTTGACCACCTACCCCTTCCGAACGGAAACAAATTAACAAAACAACCCCAACTTATTACTAGTCCTGCTCCAGCAGAAAACGGTCCTGAGTATGCCTCTAACCACGTTGTAAATAACAATTGTGTTGACACTTTTGAAGGTCTTCAGCGTGCTTTAAACAATGTACAACAAAAGGGTTGTGGCGGGGGTCAGAACAGTGAAGCTGCAGGTGTTGACAATGGGTTTAGTCGCGAGCTTAGCAATGCTCAAAATATCAACAAAGAGGCTGAAGATGTTCGGGGGAGTAACGATAGAACCAATACTTACAGTGGTGGTGGGGATTGTCATAATATTGATGCTGATAATAATGATGGGGGTGTATAGCACGTAGACAGACCAACCTTCTGTAATTTTGAAATTGTTGACAGTTTTAGCTTTGCAGAATTATTCAACAGCGACAATTATGCTGAGATATTTGTTACAATGCATGATATTATACAAAATATGCTTCACTGAATTACCAAACGTGTTAGACCCTAGGATGTGGTGCAGTTGGAGCTGAGAGTGGATTCATTATTTAGCAGTGTTTTTACCATAATGAGAGGTGATGAGTTAGATGTTGAGGCTTTTCTATCTAAAATTGAAAACCTGTTCAGAGTCAAGCCTCCATCTTGGCCGATGAAAATCTGGTCTTGGTCATTAATGTTGTTTGTAACAATGAGATTGGTGTTCATAGGAGATTGTCAAGTTGTCTCAAGACTGAAATAATTCATAAGAAACTTGGGTAAATAGTGATTGAGGGTAATACGAATAACAAAACATGCTTTGGGTATTATATAGTACGCCTGCTCAAACTTAATATAGCTGTAGAGCAGGTTTTGCATGATGCTTTGCAAAAGCATCAGGCAGCGGGTCTATCGGAACAGGAGATGGTGACTTTTTCAGATATCCACAAATTTGAGGAGGTGACGGGTCTTAAGATCATAGTCTAGTACCGTTGTGAGATAAATGATGTATTTGACACATTTCAAACTCACTCAGAGTTTAACCCCCACATATTGTTTATTTTCCTTCACAAAAATCATTACTATGGTATTTGAAATTTGAAGGCTTTTTTGGGGTGTTCGTACATCTGTGATTTTTGCTACAAGGGTTTTAACGATAGGAAGAACCATCAATGCGCCGGGTACTGTAATGTGTGTTACCATCCGCAATGTGAAAAGGGTGAAGCTCCCACAGTGCGGTGTAAGGACTGTTTAAGGATCTGTCGGTCCGCTTTCTGTTTTTCCGAACACAAAATACCTAGAGGGGTTACGGGTCAAAGCATCAGCCCTTGCGATAAAACAAAATTCTGTCTCCAGTGTTATAGACAGTACACCTATAAAGAGGATAAACCCCACAAGTGTGCCGCTCTGAGGTGTCATCTCTGAAATGCTGACTTAACACCAGAGACCGAACACCAATGTTTCATACAGACTGTTAAACCAGCACCCCTACATAACACGTATGTCTTTTATGACTTTGAGTGTAGGCAGGAAGGAGGCGTTCATATAGCGAATTATATTCACTGTATAGACATGTTGGATCACGAGTGGGCTGCGGCCGGTGAGTCATGTGTTGGGTTTCTTTCAAAAATATCACAGTCCAAAGTATAAGATTACACATTCATAGCTCATAATGCTAGGGGGTATGACTCTTATATCTTGATGAAATATTTGGTGGAAAATGGTGTAACCCCCGACATCATAGCACAGGGCTGTAAAATAATGTGTTTCACAGACTATGATTTCAACCAACTTCTTTCCCATGAAACTGAGCGCTTTACCTAAAGCGTTGGGGTTTGAAACGTGAGAAAAGGGTTGGTTCTGCCACTTTTTTAACATGGTCGAAACACAGAATTATAGAGGCCCCTACCCAGCACCCAGTTTTATGGGGTTGAATCCATGATGACTCGGGAAATGCAGGACTTCTTCAACTGGTATGACATGGTTATGGATGGCATTTTTGATTTCAGAAAGGACATGGCCGCCTATTGTAGAACCGATGTCGTGATCCTTAAAGAATCATGTGTTAGGTTCAGGCATGAAGTCATTAAGATGATGGGTCTTGACCCTTTACAGTGTACGACAATAGCTTCTCTCTGTATGAAAATGTTTTGAGCCAATTTCTTGCAGAAAAACACCATCACCGTCACAACTCCGGACAATTACAGGTGCAGACAAAAGAGTTTTTCTACGGCCTCCATCCAATGGTTGGAATACATGTCCGACAATCAAAACATCTTGATCAGACAAGCTTTGAATTATGGCGAGGTTAGAATGGGCCCCTACTTTCTGGACGGTTTGGGAGGAAAATGGGGTTCGTACAGCTTATGAGTTTGCCAGTTGTATTTACCACGGTTGTCCTCGGTGCTTTGACGCAAAAACTTTTAACCCTGTCACTCATCAAATCTGTGGAGATATGCACTTTGATTTCTTACAAAGAATCGAGACTCTAAAAAACACCTATGGCTTAACTGTGAAAGTGATGTGGGAACATGAGTGGACGGCTATGAAAAAGCAGGACGGTAGTGTTCGAACGTTCATGAAAACCTTTGCTAATGCGATCTGTTTACATTTCGAGACAAAGGCTGAGGAGAGAATACATTACTATGATTTCACTATCCTGCATCCCTTTGTCAACAAGACAAAAATGTACCCCGTGGGACACCCCACCATAATTTATGGTGACTTTCTCGATCTCCAGCAATACTTTGGCTTAATCAAGGTCACGATGTATCCACCCAGGGGGCTTTTCTTGCCAGTTTTGCCTTATAGAGCTTTGGGAAAATTGATGTTTCCGCTATTTAGAACGTGCATTGAAACTGAAAACCAGACAGTGGAGTGTCCACATGAGAATGATGAGAGGTCGTTGACAGGGGTGTGGTGCAGCGTGGAGCTTAATAAAGCGATTGAGAAAGGATACTTCCGGCTACCCTTCATGGTGTATTGATGAAACCAGTAAACCAGTAAAGAGAGCTATATTCAGAAATATCTTGAAAAAGAGGGCATCAGATTGGATCCGAGCAACATAACTGTAAACCCCGCAAAGAGACAGATATCAAAACTCATTCTAAATAGTCTGTGGGGTAAATTTGGAGAGCAGTCTAATAGAATAAACACTACCTTGATTAAAGATCTGTCGCAGTTTCTTCAATTTCTGTTTTCCAAAGAGCATGATGTGTCGCACTTTAGCTTTGAAACTGACAGAGTAGCTCAGGTGCAGTGGCGACTCCCTCAAGATTTCCCGATCAATCCGGGAAATGTCAACGTTTTTATAGCTGTTTTTACAATGGCTTATGCTAGATTAGAATTGTATAGTTTAATGGAGTGTCTGCAGGAGCGAACTTTATATCACGATATAGACTCTGTAGTCTTTGTCAGCAGACCGAGTGATTGTATGCTGCCCCCTGGAGATTATCTGGGCCAATGAGTTAACAAATGAGATAGACCCCCAAGATCACATCGTAGAGTTTGTTTCGGGGGGTCCAAAGACTTACGCTTTTAAAACAGCTTCAGGAAAGAGCTGTATGAAGGTGAAAGGTATAACTTTGAATCACACTAACAAGAAACTGATCAATATCAAGTCTCTAACGACTTTGATTCAAAATTATGTTGTAGGCCTAGATCAAGGAGTTCAACCTCAAGAGGTGATTACTTCTGGAAATCTGATTGTCTGAAATAATAAGCTCTACACTCTCGAAAACAGGCCACTAGAGAAAAGGTTTCAGGTAGTGTACAACAAAAGAGTTATTTTGCCGGACTATAATACGCTACCCTATGGATATTGACGGGGGATTCGATAACAGACTGCAACACCCCTTTTCATGTATTATATCGGGCCCTTCCAATTCTGGTAAAAGCTTTTTTCTTAAAAGGCTTTTAGAGAATTTTGCAACGGCTATAACACAAACTCTCGATAACATAGTTTGGTGTTACTCATGTTGGCAGCCTCTGTACGATGAGCTAATGGTTAACATTAAAAATCTTAAATTTGTGGAAGGTGTCCCCACGATGATTTGTTACCCAGTGACAAATGCAATTTAATAGTGATAGACGATCTCATGGAAACGGCCAGCGACAATAGCGAAGTGGAGAAAGCTTTTACAAAATATACACACCATAGAAATTTGAGCATCGTCTATTTAGTTCAACATTTTTTTTTGGGGGTTAAAAAGAGTTGAACGATCAATTTAAATGCTAATTATATTATTATTTTCAAAAATCCTAGAGATAAGCTGCAGGTGAACACTTTGGCCCGGCAAATGTACCCCAGACAATCTAAATTATTTTTGGAATCGTTCGAAGACGGGACTAAAAAACCTTACGGATACTTGCTAGTGGATTTAAAAGCTCCAGAAGACTATTGACTCAGAGCAGATTTGCTGTCCCCAGATTGGCCTGTAGTCTACGTGCTAAAGAGAAGAAATAAAAAATAGAATGTCGGCTAGGATAAGAAGAAACCTACCGCTTTTAAAGATATTATATGACGGTAATCCTCATCAGAGGAAAGCTGTGTTGTTGGCCGCCCCATTTGATCTGATAGAAACTTTATGTGAAATCGCCTTAAACATTCTATGGGGCAACATACCCTTAACAGCTTTTCAACTGGGTGAACTAAAACAACAAAAGTCTGTTATCAAGGTACTCACTAACAAGAAGTTATCAGTTAAAAATAAAAGAAAGGTGGTTTTATCGGCCCCCTCTTGAGCATAGCCTTACCTTTCTTAACCAACCTTCTAGCTTCCAGATCTGTATAGTAGCGATATGGAATACACCCAAAACATGTTTTTGGTGCCTCAAGAACAACTTGACAAACTAAGAAAATCCCCGCCGCCTTCAGAATCCCTCCGATAGACTGGAAAATAATCTAGACTCTGAAATGAAGTCTATATTGTTGCGATGCAATTTAAACCCTTATGAAAAAGTACAGCTTTATATAGCCGCCTTACAAAGATATCTGAGTATCGTTAAACAGGGTGCAAAAAGCCAGAGTACTCTAACTTTAATGTTGCCTTCGGAGAAAGAGCAGCTTTCTGAAAGTAGTGAGGTTAATGAAACAGAAGAAGAAGACCCGGTAGAGACTGATGCGGTTTTATCAGATGTATTGAAAAGCATGCCTGTAAGAAGTCAAAGAAATGCAAAACATATTCTACATAAAATGTTTAACACACCTCGGGTGACCTCCTGGAATAACCAAGGTGAATTTATTTTTAAAGGACGGGTGATTAAAGGATCGCACATGTTTGATTTGATCAAGAATGTAACGAGTTCTAGTAAGATTCTGTATAGTAGGAGGCCTACGGAGTGGAGAGATTTCCTCCAAGCATTGGTGTGTCTGAACATGCCTCAATCAACAATCCCTAACCAAACCACCTGTCACAAAATCCGCCTCTGTAAGGCCGGTGAAAGTGATTGGGTTGAATCCCCCGCCAGAAAGAAAAGAATGAAACCCGCATCAAAACATAGATGGATGCCGTATTAATTGCATAAATGAGTACTTATAGGTGGAAAGGGGTAAAGCAAAGTCTTTGCATGTAACGTTTGATTCTTTTATTACGATGTATATCCATATTTTGACTTTTTTCACAATTTTACAACATAACAAATTTCCTTTTATGGTATATATATATATATATATATATATATATTCTTATTCTGTAATGTTTTTTTTCACATTTTATATTGTAATGATTATATCGGATTATGTCAAATAAAAATGCTTTTGTATTAAAGCGTTTATTTTCTTTAACATGACATTTTTTTAAATCTTTACAAGAACAGACATTCTGTATACATGCTAGGTATTTAACATAGTTATTATTAGGACACAAGATTTGAACAAACCGTGACATCGTTTTATCATTTTTTCCTAAATCAGTGCCGTACAGCGCCATAACATTTGTGTAGGGGAGACCTTTAGCTCTATGATATAAGAAAAATACACAGTGTTGACCGCAGGTTGCAGTCTGTAGACTTTGCACTTGGCGGCAGTTATAAACCGGTTCTTTACAATTGTTTATTAAAAAGTTGTTGATCGTAGCTGGAAAATGAATAAAAACTGGAGGGTTTCCGTAGGAATCACAAAATTTGCCGTGATGATCTTCCGTCAGATAAATAGCCAGCCAGTGCTTTCCGGGCATGGTTTCAGGGTGAGTGTTAATTATAAACATGGAAGGGAAGGTCTTTAGCTTCAATTCAGGTAACTGATCTCAGGCATAGACTCCGTGAAACAGCTTCTTAGTGTGGGGGTTACAGTTCATGACAGCCGTGAGCTCTCTGTTCATGTTTAATAATAATCATAGGGCACATTCCTTCTTTGTTTCACTTCTATAATATTGTCAAATACGGTGTACACAACCATATTTACAGTACTGGCTAGGGGGTGTTTAAAATGTATTTCCAGTCTCATGTTTCCTGTTTTCACCAGCGAGAAATGCTGCCCGCACTCTTCATCTGGGATTAGGTTGAAGGCGTACAAAGTGTAGCCATTGATTTATTCAGCGCGGTTTATTAGCAGCGGCTGGTCCTTCAGATGTCTCCCTGTAGCGAGAACTAGACTGTAATATTCACAGACCGTGCAACCATTTTCAAAATCGGGTTGAAAAGGTTTGGCGGGGACCTGCGTGCCATCAATGTACATAGCTATAAATTCTGCATTATAATGTTTAAAATTAAATGGATTCTTTGCATATGACCCCGTAAATGCGTCATTATCTACCAGCCCGATAATGACATGTTTTGGGAGCTGTCCGAGGAAGAGGTTTTCCTGATTCATAACATGAGTCCCTGCCGCGATGCTGTGCACTTTCATATAGACTCTTTCAATGGGGTACTTTGCATCCATCATTAGATCCTGAGCGTGGCCTAGTTTAACCGCTGGTGAAACGGACACCTTTTTAACAAACAAGCGAAGCCGATAAATTAATGAATTTATATTTTTCATCATCATTGCTCATCAGACAAAATTCCTTTTTTTTAAAATCATTTTTATCTTAATATCAACCCCGTTGAGCATACGTTTTTCTTGAAAAAATATGTCAGAATGAACATGACCAAAAAGCTCAATTGTTTTACTTGCTGTAGAAAATGTTGCTCTTTTTTCAGGCCTGTGTTGATGCCCCCTGGATCCTTGACATCCATGGCTGCCAGTTTGTCTTTGGCAAACAGCCCGGGACTGAACTGTTTGTTTAGAGTCTCCTCGCTATAATTAAGTATACACTCCATAAGCGCTCTATAGGGGTCTGCTGCTGAATAAGTAAGTCTCTGTCTTTTGTTAGCTACCACTCTCCGCCCTCCGGGAGGGCGTAATCTTTTACGAGAGCGTCTGGCCAGGACCATTAGACCCGAACCCTCCTGATTATCATTGTTGACGGATCTGGTCATAGCGCTGCTGATCACATTGCTTACCATGTGTTTGGCGGCCGATTTAAGATACGGTTTCGCTATATCAAAGCCTCTCCTGAGAAGAGGCATAGCCGTCCTGAAAAGTCCTCGAAAGAGTCCACCTATTCCACTCCCATACATCACATTAGCTCCAGCGAACCCGGGCAAACTGTTACCGGCCTGCATTTTGTAATAGTTCACATAGTCTTTAGGATCGACATAACCCCTCATGATAGTCATTTTAGCCGTGTACACAATATTTCAAAGGTCGAAAATGTAATCTGCTTATAACCTTACCAAAACGGAAAGGTATGTCAATATTCTGATCTGATTTCACTTCGATCATAATATTGTCAAAATGTGTGGCAGGTGTGGCTTGTCATAAGTAATTGTGACCACATCATTGTTTTTACCCTTAATATGTACATTTCTTAAAAGGGGGATATAACTATCCCCCACCCTCTGGTGTGAAATGATGTCCGTGTAGACATAAAGGGTGTAAAATCCTGCGTGGATATCCGCGGGGTATGGAGCTATTATATCCTTAAATTCATCCTCTTTGTTGGCGTAAAACCCTAAAATCCGGCCTAGGTTACCGCTGGTTTTAATTCTTATCATAGGTGCAGCCTCCATGTAAACTTTATTTTTAATCAAACTGTAATGTAATCTGACAAGTTGTTTCCCTACAGAGATCTGTTTGTTCATCTCTTCTAATAATTTTTCAATATTTTTATAATAGCCATCTTGTAATATGAAAGTCCACTGTTTTTTAATTCCAACGTCCAAAATTGAAAAGACAGAGTCTTCATTGCGTACTACAGCCCACGTGTGGGGGTACTGTATTTCCGACAACCCCACCTCCCAGAACCCCTGCAGTTCTATAGGTTTTACAAATTTGACCGTGAAACTAGAAATGGTGTTGTTAGGATAAATGTCGAAGGATGCGTTACTAGGCAGCGTCACATAGAATCCTCCCTCTTCCATCTTCATGACCCATAATGAAAGATCCTCCATGAGCCTTCACTTGTATACCGGCCGTATATCCCACACCACACTAGCCAAAACCCAGCTATTGAACATTTCAGGCCACCCCACCCATTTTACCAGCACATATTTGTTCCTGTTTTTGCTAAAATCTTTTCTACTCTGAATACTCTATCATTCCCCACTACAATATTTTGTAACTGCTCCTCATAAAAAGTACCTTCTATAGACTCCCCATCGTAGTCTTTTAACCTGTACACCGGCGGGGTTCTAGGCACACATTCTGTAATGGTGAAATATGAATCTCTACTCTCAACTCTAACAACATCTCCTACTTTGAACTTGTAAATCTGTTTCTTTGAGGCTTTAAATGGGCCATAGACATTTT
Organism: Amia ocellicauda; assembly: GCF_036373705.1. Classification (NCBI taxonomy): domain Eukaryota; kingdom Metazoa; phylum Chordata; class Actinopteri; order Amiiformes; family Amiidae; genus Amia; species Amia ocellicauda. Next base: position 10,308,389 of record NC_089863.1, read on the forward strand.
TAAAGACCTTAAAAGAATTACTCTTATCTACATCTCCAGGTGTCATTTTAATACTTCTATGATAACTGTGGTTGTAAGCATTCACAAACTCTTGAACTTTATCGAGATACGTTCGAGTATTGTTAGCTGTAAAGTATCTCCACATTTTTGTCTTTATAGTTCTGTTAAATCTCTCCACAATCGAGGCCTTATGCTTGTTTCCTGTAGTGAAATGATGTATTTTGTGTCTTTTCAAAAGATTCTGGAATTCTCTATTGAGAAACTCTTTACCTTTATCAGACTGTAGTTTTTTAGGACAGCGCCCCTGCAAGAGTATATCTTTAAAGGCCTGCGTAACAACACCGCCAGATTTATTCCTCAACACTCGAACCCACGCATAATACATCTATACACGTCAACATGAATGTGTGCCCTTTATTATGTTTTGTTAAAACATACACACGATTTCTTTTAAAGTTAATTCGGTTTATGTAGGATGTAAGCATCTTGCGCCACACTAATCTTATCTGTGTTAATACCCTGCTCTGACAGCCCTCTCCAGAATCCCTTCCGACCCCCCAAACTCCCTACTTTGGTGGGGTTGTAGTACGACTCCTTCATCCTAGGAGCTTGTCGAGACATTCTGTAAGAGCACACAAAAACAATGAGCAAAGTATTTAGAAAAAGGCTCTTTTATTCATTTTCAGAGTACAAACCCATTTTTAAACAATTGAGAAAAGTATAACACATACAGCAATTTTTTCCTATTATTTAAACAAAAAGATGAACTGATTGGTTACTTGCTCTATATCCACTACTACACCGGCTTTTATTTTATAAGTACACACATCGATTACATACATGTATAAAACAATAATATGAGCTATTTAAAAAATAAACAACCGTTCATTAAACATGACTTGTAAAAGATTATATAAATGTTGATGAAATGGTCTAACATTGTTCCTTGCAACAGCGATCATAGCCCCCCAGTTTTCATATCCCTCAGTCTTTTTCACATCATCCATTAAATGCTCCAGGTTTGAAAGTTGAGCATCATTGACAGTCAAATCTGTAGAGAAAAGGCACTCGTCGTCCACTTTCCTTTCCAATACTTTGTACAATAGGGACCTCAGATTTGTCGCGGTTTGTTAGCGACAAATCCGGTTACAGAAATAATCCAGAACATTCTCCATCTTCAGGTGCTTTCAGTTGCTTTCAGCCTCTGAGTCAGTTTCGTACAAATCAAATTCCTTCTCCTTGTACTCTGCTTTACTTTCTTTATGGAATACATTTTCCTTTAGCTTGCCAGAGGTTTTTCTGCTGCCCTCATCCAACTCGTCGAACAGCTGGTTGAGTTTCTCTCTGATGTACGGCTCCTTTTTCATCTCCAACAAAATTTCATCTATAATTTTCTGGACCTGCACAGGACAGACATGCAGATGATGATAAGATAATGCTTTGACTAGTGCTGATTTCAACCAAGGTTTGTTCAGTTTTTTGTAAAAATCCTTGAAATAGAGATGGAAATAATATGTTTCTGGTTCAAACAGACAGCTGTGTCTCATCTGGCTAGGATGATTCACTTCACACCCCAGGCAGACTTCTTTCAGGGCTCGATCGATGAGAGCATTCAGTATACACACCAGGGCGTTCTTAATAATTCTACTTACTTCAGCGCGGACCTCTGGTCTTACACAGTCACCTTCGTCACACCCCCTAGCAGGTTTGATGATCATTGGTTCGCTCAGCGTGGGTTGAGGTGTTTCTAGAGCCATAGTAAAGGTCTCCTGAGATGCCGCCGCAAAAGCAGCGATGTTCGGGTTCTCTTGAGCCAGGGAGTCGTTGGTGTTAGTCGTTACTTCCATTGAACAGCAGGCTGTTTCGTCTTGAGGTAGTGGCGGGCAGCCGCGGTAAGAGCGCACAGGCTGGTATAAAATGTCCGGATTGTAGGACCAGGGGAGGTCCTCGCTCGTAAAAGGACTGTAGAGTCTTGTAACAGACATACTTTTTTCATCTAAACCAAGAGCAAGGGGTGGCTACTTTTTTACATTTTTACCAAGTCATGTATTACATCACAGTTAGACTGGTGGGGGTGTAGGGGTAATGTCGACGAGGTCATCGTCAATGTCTTTGGCAGCATGCAACCACCCCCGCCACATTTTTGCCCATGTTCGCTGTTGAAATAAAGCCTCTTTTTTTTCTAGAGTCAAACTACATATTTCCTCAAGACCTCAAAACCCTCATTAATTTCTTTTCTGACCGTTTTCATTTTCGGCCAATCCCAGGCGTAGAAATCAATTTCAGTAACATATACATTTTCATCCTCAGGATCCATAAAAATAGGTTCAACATCGTAAAAAAAGCTAATTTGTTTGGCATAGCGTGTTTTCCTAAACACGATTCTGTTGTACCCCGTCATAGTCAGAGCCATTATAGTTCTACTATGATTCACAGATAGAGCGCTTTCCCAGTCGTGACTTTCAAACATCAGAGGCAGCGGAGCATTTTCACAATCTCTATTCCACTGTTTCAACGCTTCTAACACTTTATCCACATCGCCTTCCCTTGTCCAGTCCTTTATATGCATCCAATCCTCGTAAGCGTACTCAATTCTGGTTACCTAAGGGGTAGACATCTCCTCGCCAGCCCTTAATTCAAAAAGCTCCAGACCGACATATCCCTTGTCCATTTTAAAACAGTATCCCCGTCTTGTTTCAGCATGCTCCAACTCCCAGATTCGATCGAGTCTCACATCGTTCGTGTAGGAACCCTAGCCCGGGTTTTCCTCTCTGGTGTTTTCTCATAGATACAGACAGCCATGCTGAAGACCCAGAATCACTTCACACGTATAAAGAGAAAAATATATATTTTACTAAAGAAAATACAAATACAAATCTTTTGGAGTGCTTGAAAAACAGTTGAAGACCCCCCACCCCCTTGTACATTCCTCCGGTGCCCTGTCAACTCCACCCCCAGATATACTAATTCTTCAAACCAAACTAACCTGATACGCTATTTCTTCAGTGCCCTGTCAACTCCGCCCACAAATATACTAATTCTTCACTGATCTGAGGTTACTAAAGATGTAGACATCTCCTTGCCACCCCCACTAGCTCAAAAAGCTCCAGACTGACATAACCCTTGTCCATTTGAAAGAGGTAACCCCTTTGGCCCCTGTTGAAGAGACAGCCTCACGGATCTCGCTTAAATAAAAATATCTATGTTACTAAATAATTGGGAGGACTTTATTAGAGCTCTTTTGGAGCTTCACTCGCATAGGGAAAAATAGCTATGTTTTCTAAAGAATCTGAAGGGTATACAAAGAGCTCTTTTGGAGCTTCACATGTATAGAGAAAAATAGCTATTTTACTAAAGAATCAGTCTGGCTTAAAGACAAATCTTTTGGAGGGTTTGAAAAACAGTTGAAGACCCCCACCACCCTGTACATTCCTTCGGTGCCCTGTCAACTCCACCCATCAATATGGTAATTATTCTGTGACGCAGTACAAGCACCCCCCCCCAAGTTCAACTCAAGTTCAAGGTCAAAAGGTCAAATCCCCCTTAACCCCCCTTAAAGAGTGCCCTATATTACTACTATTGACCCCAGGCAACAATTCCTGAAGAGAGGACTGTCAAATTTAACATTGAAAAAAAAGTCACTGTTTTGACCATTTTCAGTCAGGAAATTCAGGATTAAGTCCATTGAGACCATACACAACTTAAAGTACAAGGCATCTTAAGATATGTTGAATATTTAGGCCACCTTGTTATTGCATGAGAACAAAGTTATGTTCTGAGAGCTGTAAACAAAAGGGGAAAAAAGATATATAATTTAATGAATAACATTATCCAGTCTTGCTATTACAAATAACTAAGATGAAGATAAACTGGGTATCTAGTAACTTCTTAGAATTAAATGGCTTTCTGTGAGTTGCTTAGTATTAATTGCTTTTCTGTATGACATGTAAGAGATTAGTACTCTAATTAGTAATAATTATAATTAGACATCTATGTTTCTACCTCAGGTTGATTATGTTGCAGTTTATGGTTGTGCTTTGCCATTAATCCACATTTCACCTTGTGACTTGATTTCACAGAGTTTGATTAGCACAAGTTTAAGAACATTATATGACACTAATCATTCTTAGTAAATTTGGCTGAAGGAGAATAAAGCATTGGTATATTTAAAAAATGGTCAGCTGAAGATTTCATAACTTAATAAATGTTTTTTTTGTATAAAGTTAAATACTGTACACCCCTAACTGCTATATAGACTAAGATTACAAGAGAGTATGGTATATATATTTAAAGATAATCCATATATAAACTATTTAGATAAATAGGTCATGTTTAAAAATTAGATTGTATAAATGATCAGAACTGAATATTTCTAAGCAGATATAATACATAGAAAAGAGGAAAAATACTCATGCAATTACACAACATCAAAGTATGTTTTAATTGTTTACTTAATTTACTTTCATCAATGTAGAGTGAGAAAGTGTACAATTTTTTTTTTTAGTAAAAACAAACAAACATTGGGTTCCTAGGACTGCTGCATAAACTGGAGCTCTCTGGCTCTCTCACAGGGTTGATTTGGCCATCCCTGGTTGTAGGGCCTTATCTAGAATGTAATCATCACTTGTTACTGATAGCTGTGTTCAGAGTTCTGCCATTTCACACCCACCAATCTGATAAGTACACTACTGGTCAAACATTTTAGAACACCCCCATTTTTCCAATTTTTATTTAAATTTAAGCAGTTCAAGTCCAATGATTAACTTGAAATGGTACAGAGGTAAGCGCTAAACTGCCAGAGGTTCAACAAAACATTTTAGGTTAAAAAAAGCTGAAAAATAATGTACATTTCAGAGTTACATACTGTGTTACTACACCCTCTTAAGCATTATTTGGCAGTGTTATGTGCAGCTCCTGTGCATAGCAGTTACACTGTATTCTTACAATGCACAGATTGTTTGAAAGCTTATTCTCTTGGCTACCAGCACATTTCATTCTCAAATACATCCAATTTACAGTTTCCTTGACGCCACCATCATTTAGGGGAAAACCTCTGGGGGGGTCTTATTCAGACATCACAGTTGTGATTGGAAGTACCTTGTTCAAGGGTACAACAGCACTGCCCTACACAGGATTTGAACCCACCTTCCAGTTACAAGTCCAGAGCCCTAACCACTACTCCACAGTGCTGCCTCTACAGGTGTGTGTTGTTTCTACCAAAATGTGGATGGTCTTGTTTTGCTTAGTAGACTCTCTGGTTCCAGAACATTTTCTGAGATTTTGTATTCCTACTCAGACCAAGGGGGGAGGGTGGGGGGTGGCATAAATGTGCAGGGGGTATAAAAAACATTTTTTTCACATCAAAGAATGCTTCACATCATTTAATGGGATACTAAACACTTGGAAAACACATGGGATTAAAGAGAAGCATATGGATTTGGTGGGTACCAGAGGGATTTGTCAGTTTAAGGGATTACATTTTGTTAAACAAAAAGATTCCATTATTTATTCTTTATCTGCAATTGTTTATTTTTTCTATGCTTTAATTTCAGAGTACATTGAGACATTAAACTGCGTACATTTAAATACAAACTGGAAAAATGTAGGTGTTCTAAAACTTTGACAGGCTGGTGGAAGCTGGGAGAGAGCTGGTTGTAGTTAGGAGACTGGAGGTTGGGCGGGTGGGGGCTGGAGTCGTGGTGACTGGGATGTAGAAACAGGAGGCTGGGGACCTGGGGAGAGGAGGAGATGGGGCTGCCTGCTGGGTAGGGTCTGGGGGAGGTGCTCTGACAGGGGGAAGGGAAGGAGCAGAGATAGGGCAGGTCCAGCCAGGGGCAGGGAGATACGGGGGGTTGGGCCTCTGCAAGTGGTGGAACATCAGATTGTTGATACCCTGCTACAAGCACTCAAAGCTGGGTTGCCCATTCAGTAAAGTGCCCCCAGGTTTTGGTTGCGTGGAGCTCAGCTGCCATTTCTGTGTTACCCTCCCCTACAGTCCAGCTCCAGGACCGATGGACAGTACAGCGGCGAGGAAGCCCTGGTGATGTGTAGTGCGGATGGAAGCACTGTTGGAGTGGATGTGCTCCCTTGTGTCTTGGACTACTGGAGAAACAAGAGTTTGATACAGAGTCCTGAAGCACCCTGCCCTTCAGATAAACCTGGAGGGGATTTGGAGGTGGAGTTCCGGACCCTGAGAGTGATAGTGGTTGAGAGACTAAATTGTGCTGCCTGAAATTTGTACCAGGTAAAATACTTCTCCCTCCTGTTGTGAATATGAACTGTATACCTGTCAGTGTGGGTTTAATGTGCTAACTGCATATGTAATTTTTTTTTTTCATGATAAATAGATTATTGAAGATAACAAGGTGTATGTGTAGATGCCCTTTCCTCACTATAATAAAAGGGGTGATGTAGTCAATTATCTATTAGGAGTCAGCATTGTGTACCACCTGTGACACATTCAACTGTATAATGCTGTTAATAAAATTATAAAGCTATTATCGGAATGTCTCTCCTGCTCATCTGTCCTAACTGAGACACACATCCTGGGTGCCAATAGATTCAGACCAGTTACCCAGAGGTAAACAGACCTTAAGCACTGTAGCGTAAGGTACACTTATACATTTCAATTAAAGAAGTGAATTTATAGTATCACCTTATCACGAATCCTAGAATCTTGTAGAACTCAATTTCCGTAATAATTGGACGCAGACACCAATTCCAAAGATATAAATTGTCAAATTTATTCAAAACAAAGACTAAATGTAGCACTACACTAGTTATACAAAAGGGAAAAACTAATTAAAATTCAACTCTAGATCAACAAATCAAAGACAAATCACTTCCGTGACCAAATCAAAGACCATGGGATCGCATATGATAACACACAAATCGTTAAACAAAAAAGGTTATAAACACATTGACTACAATACCGGTTAGTAAGACGAAGGTGAGTCTCTCATTAGTATTGTTAGTCGGACATTAAATAACTACACAGGTTAGTATTTATGTCAGGTAACTTCTCGTTATATATATATCAGTCTCATTTACGTTTAGGTGCCGAGAAAGATCCTATCATTACTTGTTACCACAATTTCCCTTAACTGATTATTATTCAATGATTAAGGATAGGCAGGGCCACCAATAATCTAATGTCTATTAACTTGTGTCAATTTCAGACTAAACAGTTAAACAGGAATGAGAAGATATTTCTCGGCGTTGACAGATTTTATTTCAAAAATTATCAACAAAACAGTTTAATGCAACACACATTTATATTTAAGAAAACTAAATGATATTACACATTCTAGAGTTATGAATCACAGATTAACATTTCTAATTGATTTCTCAAATGTCATGAATGATGAACTCCAAACTGTTAAACTTATCTGAACTTCGTCGCAGAGAGGCCTCTCTGGCTTCGGGCTCAGATAACAGCACACAGCACGAGGTCCGTGTGGTTTGGAACAAAGGCAGTCCGGTTCGGCTTTGTCCAAGAACTTCCACTCAGTCGATGCACCTGGAAGTTGGGGTTTCGCGAAACAGAGTCTTTTCCAAAATCTTCTTTGCAAGCAGGGCCCTGTTTGTTCCAAGGGTCAAGTTTCTTAAGACTCAAATAGCTATTAAATGACTGACACTTTCGTATACAGTCGACTTAGTCAATTGCCCAGCTGTAAAACTCCACTGATCAGATGGGCACAGGCGGGCAGCGCAGTCTGTAAAGTTCTTTATTTAATAAAGTCCTTTAAAAGAATTCTTCGTATGGCTCAATCTCCTTCTCCCAGTTTAACTCTTCTGTTGCTGGCAAAGACTTAGTTGGTTTCTGGTTCCGGTTCGGGCAAAAGAGCTACAGGTTGAGCTGTAGCAGCGAGTTACTGGTTCAGGTGAGAGAGAGAGAGAGAGAGAGAGAGAGAGAGGCGCTACCATTTATACGCCTGTCAGATCAATAGATGATTTTTTTGAGTTTGTGAGATTGGATTTCGGTTTCAGCCCCCAGTGTCCTATTGGGGGGGGGCTTGATTTATGACTGATGTCAATCCATGCCATCTTTTGGAAATGCTGGTTGGTCCGGGTTCGTAGCTCTGTGTCGGGATTTCGGCTCTCGTCCATTTCAAAGAGTTTTTATCACCTACAGGCCCCTTTCTCCAGACATCTCACAGCAGGATTCCAAACTATTTGGCCTATTCTCGGTGCCATCCTCCCAAGACTGTCACTTTGATGTAAACCAGTCCCACACTTTAAGGAAATCTGATAACTTTGGGGGGAGAGGTCTTCTTTAGATCAGTGCTTCAGCTCAGAGCTAAAATGCTCTTATCAAAATACACCCATCATAATGCTACAGCACCATCCTTATCTATCTGGATTAGAAACTTATTATGACCTGAACTGCACCCATCATTTTCCTAATGGACCTAACTGCTCCTAATAATTCAGATTAACCCACTGAATCAATTTCATCAGCTGTCTGTTCCAGGAAACATAACCACAATCAGAGAGTTTATTTAAAATGTGCATTTTGTGGTCACCAACACCTTCTTCTTGAAAGCCATCATTAGATAAAGAGACCAGCACTTCCTCTATCAGCTCACACTCTCTCTCACACACACACACACACACGCACACACTAATGATTGGTTGACAGCTCTGGGTTTGTCAAGAAGAGTTAGAACATACGAAGAAAGTTTACAAACGAGAGGAGGCCATTCTACCCATCGTGCTCGTTTGGTGTCCATTAATAACTAAGTGATCCAAGGATCCTTTCCAGTATATTTTAAAATGTTCCCAAACTTTCAGCTTCTACCACATCGCTGGGGATTTTGTTCCAGATTGTGACAACTCTCTGTGTGAAGAAGTGTCTCCTGTTTTCTGTTTTGAATGCCTTGAAGCCCAATTTCCATTTGTGTCCGCAGGTGCATGTGTCCCTGCTGATCTGGAAAAGCTCCTCTGGTTTGATGTGGTCGATGCCTTTCATGATTCTGAAGACTTGGATCAAGTCCCCACGTAGTCTCCTCTGTTCCAGGGTGAAAAGGTTCAGGTCCCTCAGTCTCTCAGTAGAATATTCCCTTCAGACCTGGAATAAATCTGGTTGCTCTCCTCTGAATTGCCTCTAGAGCAGCGCTATCTTTCTTGAAGTGTGGAGCCCAGAACTGTACACAGTATCCAGATGAGCTCTAACTAGTGCATTGTACAGTCTGAACATTACTGCCCTTGTTTTAAACTCGACACTGTTGACAATATACCCTAACATCCTGTTTGCCTTTTTTATTGCTTCCCCACATTGTTTGCATGGAGAAAGTGAGGAGTCCACATAGACTCCTAGGTCTTTCTCATGCATTATTTCATCTAGTTCTATTCCTCCCATAGTGTAATTTTAGTGGACATTTTTGTTACCTGCATGTATTACCTTGTATTTGTCCACATTAAATTTCATCTGCCAGGTGTCGGCCCACAACTGAATATTATCTAAGTCCCTTTGAATAGCCTGTGCTGCTGAGATTGTATCTGCTGAGCCACCTATTTTAGTATCATCTGCAAATTTGACAAGTTTGCTAACTATCCCAGAGTCCAGATCATTAATATAGATTAGAAAAAGCAAAGGCCCTAGCACTGATCCCTGTGGAACTCCACTAACAACCTCACTTCAGTTAGAAGCAACTCATCTAATCGACACCCTCTGTTTCCTAGACATCAACCAGTTCATAATCCATCTACTTATATTACCCTGAATGCCTACAGCTTCCAATTTGAGGATCAGTCTTTGGTGTGGAACTTTATCAAAAGCTTTTTGGAAATATAAGTATATCATATCATATGCTTTCACATGATCTACAGCTGCAGTTGCATGTTCAAAACATTCTAATAAATTAGTAAGACATGATCTGGCTCGTCTAAACCCATGTTGACTATCTCCAAGAATATGGTTTTCATTAAGATGCTCCTTTATTTTCTGTCTAATCATTTGTTACAACATTTTACAAGTGATGCAGGTGAGACTGATTGGTCTGTAATTTCCTGGCTCAGTTTAGTCCTCTTTCTTGTGGATTGGTATGACATTTGCTGTCTTCCAGTCAGTTGGCACATCCCCTGTTCTAAGTGTCTTTTGGAATATTTGAGTTAGTGGCCTATAAATAATGTCCCTTATTTCTTTAAGCACTGTTGGAAATATACCATCTGACCCAGGTGATTTTTTTGATTTTAATTCTGCTAGTCCCTTTAGTACCTCTTCCTCATTTATCATGATCTCTTTTATGGTTTGAATGTGAAATACTCATTTAGAACATTTGCCACATCTTGTTTGTTTTCCAAGATGCTTCCATTTTTGCCCTTTATCTGTTTCACTTCCTCCTTTATTGACCTCTTGCTGTTGTAGTATTGAAAAAAGCTCTTTGCATTAGTTTTAGCTGCAAGAGCTATGTTTCTTTCTATTTCCCTCTGTGCTTTCCTGATCCATTTCTTAAGATCTCTTTGCAGCTTCACATATTCTATGTATTTTGTTTCGTCTCCTTTGTATGCACTATACAACATTTTCTTTCTCTTGATATTTTTTGCATACTTCTATTAAACCATTTGGGCCAATGTTTGTTGGTCCTCAATTTGTTAAGTTTTGGTACAAATTTCTCCTGAGCCTCAGGTAGTATATTCTTAAAATATAACCATCCATTTTCAACTGAATCTGTATCCAGTGTGCTCCAGTCTACCTCTTCTAAATGCTGCCTCATACCTTAAATGTTTGCTTTTCTAAAATTGTAGACCATTGTTTGAAAGAATGCCTCAAAGCTAACCATATTGTGATCACAGTTTGCCATTGGTTCTCCAACTAGTGTCCCTCTGACTCTATCTTGTTCATTTGAAAATATCAAGTCAATGCATGCTGTCTCCCTGGTTGGTTCCCTGACAAATTGAGTTAGAAAGCAGTCATTTACCATCTCAACCATTTATATTTCTGCTTCTGTAGTCCCAACCTGTTCCATTACTGGGATCTAATTTGAGATATTCTGCCTCAATATCATTTTTCACATATAATGCCACCCCACCTCCTCTTCGATTTTGCCTGTCTCTCCTAAACTGTGTGTACCCTTCCAACTTGTATTCATCCCCATTGTTTTCTGTAAGCCATGTTTCTGTCACTCCTACAACATCATAGTCACATGCCAACACTGTGGCACTCCTGGCATTGAGGTACAAACACTTCAGGACTTTCCTACTAGCAGTTTCCCTTGGTTTTCTTTCCTTAGTGGAACATCTCCCATTGTCAGAGCTCCCTGCCCCCCTGGTTCCTAGTTTAAATTATTCTCAATTTCTCTGCACATACGCTCTCCCAATGCATTAGCCCCCTTCTGTTTAGATGTAGACCGTCTGGTTTGTACAGGTCCCATCTATCCCAGAAGAAAGACCAATGCTCCATAAACCTAAATCCATCTTTCCTACACCAAGATTTAAACCATGTGTTAAACTTTCTAATCTCTGGCTGTTTCCCTGGCCTGGCACATGGTACCGGAAGTATTTCAGAGAAAACTACTGTGGAGGTTCTACTCTTTAGTTTTGTTCCTAAGTCTTTAAATTAGTCTTGCAGAACCTCTGTCCTACCTTTTCCTGTGTCATTGGCTCCAATGTGGACCACGACCAGTGGATTCCCCCCGGCTTTGGCCAGTATCCCGTCTACTAGTTTAGGGAGATCTGCAACCTGAGCACCAGGCAGGCAAGATACCATGTGGGTCTCCTTGTCACTAGAACACACTGTGTGATCTACACCTCTAAGAATTGAGTCTCCTACTATAACTACCTCCCTCTTCTGGGGGGGAGTGAGCACCATGGTGCTTCTTCTATATTCCTAATACAGCGCAGATCAACTAGCTGAGCCTTGAACCTTGATCTCTAGGATTTCAACCTGCTGACAACATTCACAAATGAAAATCATTCTGCAAACCTGACACTGTAGTGGCCACATGCTTCTAAATGTTAGTTGCTGTTTTTTGTTTGTTTGTCTCTTGTTTTCAGATCCCTTCTAGTTAAGATAACTGCTTAACTTTCTATGACTGAGAAACAGCACAGCAACAGCTGCTTTAAGTAGTTTTTGTCTACCTGCCCCCAATTCACACCTAACTGGCCACACCTGGCTCCTCCTGCAACAGAATTCCTGCTATTCCTAGACAAAATCTTCCTTCTACAACCTGTTAACTTTCACCAACTCGGCAGCTGAACTGAATTGACTTCAATTCAGGCAAACTTAAAACAAAATGAGCAATGCTAAGACTGGTCTGAAACTAGTCAAACAACAAGATGGCTGCCTCTCACCTGTACTCTACTGTCTCTGTCTGTGGCAACTTGTAAATACTTCTGTTTGTATTTACAAGTTGTTGTCTTATTATTATTTAGTTGTCTTCAAAGGTTCACGAAAGAGTTCAAATATTAATTTGATAAAAGGTTAAATAAAAAATAAAAAACGTACTGGTCCAAATTCAATCTTATCGCCATTTAGTAAAAATCTGCCATAACTTGGTAACTTGAAATCTTACTTTACTGCAGAAGAGATTAGTGGATCAGAAACTTTTCATTTTTAAATTAAGCTGTATGAAATATTTCATCAAAAGATATTTCTCCAGGCACTGCACACAGCATCATCTCACTAGTGCTTCACTGTGCTACCTGCAGAGAGTGGCCTGTGGAGTCGATCAGGGAGACTCAGGCTCTGAGCAGCAGGGAGTCAGGCCGGCCCAGAGTGTGAGAGAGAGGCTGGGTTAGTTTGGGGGCAGACATGGAGTACTGGGTGTGTAGTGTAGTGTGTGATTGGCACATGGAGAGGGGGGACTTGAAGTACTGATTTAGTCTGACCCTGGGTTTATTCTGCACCTGTGTCAATCCTGTACATTTCATTTCAATATGAGGTTTGAGTGGCTGATGAAGAAACTCCCATACACTTTGTGAGAATGAGTCCCCCTGTCTGGAGAAGCACCAGACTGTATTGCACTGAACTGATCTTTAGTTCACTTTACAATATTCAGGACACTGCTTTGCCCTGTATTGAATTTACATGCATTTGTATAATGCTGTTAATAAAATGATACAGCTTTGATTGGATTGTCTGTCCTCTGACTGAGACACACATCCTAATGCCAATGGATTCAGACCAGCAACCCAGAGGAAAACAGATTTATCCCTTTTGATAGAAGACCATAATTACATCATCTCCACCCCAATATTCCTAATGGGCATCATAGATATTGAAGATTGAGTGTAAAAACATCGGTCAGTTTCATTTCAGTGGCCTAGCCAGTCTCCAGACCTTAATCCCATAGAAAATCTGAGGAGGGAGCTGAAGGTTCGAGTTGCCAAACGTCAGCCTCGAAACCTTAATAACTTGGAGAGGATCTGCAAAGAGGAGTGGGACAAGATCCCTCCTGAGATGTGTGCAAACCTGGTGGCCAACTACAAGAAACGTCTGACCTCTGTGATTGCCAACAAGGGTTTTGCCACCAAGTACTAAGTCGAAGGGGTAAAATACTTATTTCTCTCATTAACATGCAAAATAAATTTATAACTTTTTTGAAATTCGTTTTTCTGGATTTGTTTGTTGTTATTCTGTCTCTCATTGTTAAAATACACCTACCATTAAAATTATAGACTGATCATTTATTTGTCAGTGGGCAAACGTACAAAATCAGCAGGGGATCAAATACTTTTTTCCCTCACTGTATATATAATATATATATATATATATATATATATATATATATATATATATATACTAGAGTGTGAGTGCTCTATTACATAAATACAACCATAACAACGATGAATCATGGTAAAAAGAAATATTTATTAGAAGCAAAACACAGATTTGTATATAAGTTGTGCATAATTTAAAACAAGAAAGTATACGTTCAATATAAACCCTTCGTAGTCTCGCTCCCAAACACCCTTTATGTAGCATGCGATTTCGTCTGATGTCACCCAATGAAATCAAGCAACTGCACCCATTCAGATTTCATGCAATCCAATCAATGCAAAATTTCATAGTGTATCGTGGCCTTCACGTTATCATCATCAACAAACACTTCACTGTTCAGAAATAGTTACATTTCATCATTCATAACTTTAAGTACCATAAACAAAATATTACAAACATACATATATGGCAACCTTGATATTGATATCTTAGTAAGAATTGTAATAAATGCATAGTCATTAATAATTGAATACAGATACTTCATTCTGACAAAGTTAGAATAAATTTGACAAGTTCTAAATAAAATGAAAATTATTTATATCTCATTACTTTTATTCACGTTTACTTACTTATTTAGACACTATTTTTTACCAAACCAATTTAACTCAACAGCTTTTTACTGTAATAATGCCATGGTAACTGTACCTGAAAGAGTTATCTTCCACACAGGATGCTGTGAACAAAATGGTCTCCTCTGCACAGGGGAGCCACAGTGGGGTTTGTGCAGCAGGTTAGACTGGGAGAGTGATGTGTGAGGAGACACTCTGTGTTGGCCTCAGTTGTGTGGATTAATATGTACAGGATGTGATGCATTGTGGGTCTGTCTGTCTGTCCGAGACTCCATGGTACATAGTGCATTGCCAGAACCCTGTGTCTCTCAGACAGTGGTTTCAGCTGGAGACAGAGTGGCTGTATTCTCTGTCTCCTCTGTCAGTGAGAACAGCCTCTGACAGCAGGGGAAAGAGCGCAGTGTGCGTCTAATGTGGGAATTGAGGAGGATGTACAGCATGGGGTCCACAAGGGTATTTAGAGTGAAAATGTCAGATGTGATTAACAAGACGTATGCAGTTACTGTCTCATGAGTGTTGCAATACATGGTGATGAACTTAGTAAGCCCGAATGGGAGGAACAGAACAATGTAGGTGCCCAGGACAAGGGCCAGCATGCACAGAATCCTCCTCTTTTCTGTTTCTCTTACAGAGGTGGCACCGACGATGGCTCTCTTGGTGCCCACGAAGAAGAGAACGAGAAGGGGGAATGGCAGGAAGAAGAGGATAGTAAATTGAACCTGAAGTGCCATGTCAGAGATAACAGATTTAATACTGAGAAGCTCAACGACAGTGTTCATTGAAGAAAATGCCCAACCTGCAACAGAGACCATAACGGTGTGCCTGACGCTGCGGTGGTACCGGTACCACAGAGGATGGGCAACTACTAGGTATCTCTCCAGAGCAATGCACAGCATGAACCACACACTGGCACTCAGGCCTAAAAATAACAGCACTTCCGAAATGACATTAGCTATGCCCAATTCATCATTGATGAATATTTCCGTAAAATCTGAGGCAAGGTACAGAGGCTTTGAAATGACCTGCAGGAGGTCGGCGATGAGTAGGTTGATGATGTAGATGGGCACCACCATGTTGGACCTGATCAGGCGGTACAGGCCACAGATGGCCAGGCAGTTCAAAGGCAGCCCAAGACACACAATGAAAATGTTAAATACAATTATAAAGGTTATCATAGGATCATACATGTCAGAATTTTCAAGGATGTATGTATAATCCATGGTGTTATTTTCGGTGGTGCCTGCAGAGTACATGTAGTTCCCATCAGTGCTATTGGAGTAGTCCATGGTGTCCTGGTCTGGTCAGTGGGAGGCCGAGGTCTCTGTCCTGTCCTGGTCAATGGGGAGTGGCCTGGTGTTTGGAGAACAGAAACCCATTAGAGATCAGGGAGTGTGTGGAGTGTCTGCCCCCCCCCCCCCCCGCTAACCCAGCCTCTCTCTCTCACTCTGGGCCGGCCCGACTCCCTGCTGCTCAGAGCCTGAGTCTCCCTGATCGACTCCACAGGCCTCTGTCTCTGCAGGCAGCGCTGGAACAGGGTGGCTCGTGGGCCATGACTTGTCAGGAAGTATCATGCTCAACATGAGGTTGGCTCTGAACTATCCTTCTCTATTCATTTTAAATAGATCTATTTTTGCCAACATTCTGTTATGGAGAACTCAGTTTTTCACAATTTCAGAACTTCTTCCAAAAGAGACAATGGGGAAGTGCAGTTTGATGTTTTTGTGAGTCATCTATTTATCTCTATGAAATATCTATTCCAGAAGGCAGGACTGTGAAACACAAGTTGTATAGTAAGAGTCAAGGCAAGTTGCTTCCAGCTCTTTGGTATAAAATTACCATTTGAGATATGCAATGTGAAGGTTTGTGGGGATATATTTATGTATACCCCAGGGTCCATTTAGTTTCTTGCTTTCAGGGTTGAAAGCCAGCGCTCAACTGCTGCAGTACAAGAGTAGAAGTGGTTCAACATTATTATTGTGCAACTCAGCCATCTCTATACTTCATTTTAATCATTCTGAAACTGCTGGTCTTACTTGTTCTGGAATCTTCTCAGCTCTATGTGCTCTGATTTATTTAGCCACATGAGTCAGTTGAGATTCTGCCTGTGGGGTTTATCTTTCATAAAGCAGCTCTTCAAGTCTGGGAGATTTGCACTCATTCACTGCATCTTCTGATTCACAATCAAAATTAAAGGTTTACAGTTATTATTTATACTGATCAAACAGCATCTGTAACACAATTAAACTCTCTCTCCTTCTCTCTGTCCTATCCATACTGAATATATAGACAATTGATTAATACATATCTGAATTACTCTGGCTACTGAAACACACACACATTACTCCTGAGCCTTCAATTAGTAAGTCTTTAATTGGTTTTCAGTTATATAAAGCACAGCAGCTGCCTTACCTGGGTCAGACTGGAGGAGCTGTGGAGACAGTGTTTGTCTCTGTATGCAGGGATGCATTTGTGTCTTACTATGTGTGAGAGAGAGTGAGTGTGTCAGTGTTGTGCAATCTTTGTGAACTTGTAGAGGAAGAGGTGTTTTCTGTATAAGTTTAAGCAATTCCTCATAAAAGAAAAAGTGAATCTGCATAATGGAATTAACCCAAGTTTTACCTATGATCAGAAAAATAAGGGGGTGGGGGGATGATGTAGTTTTGGTCGTAAGAAAGATGTATGAAATATGAAATTATGAAATAAAAGTAATAGAGCAATTCAAGACAAGATTTAAACACAGAGCAAACACACCCATCACAAAAGTCATACATTATACAGAGGGACAATACACTTCCTAAAACCACAGTTAAAATGTCTTTTAATAGCCCTATACCATAAAATCCCTACCCAAACTAAAAGAAAATACAAACAACGGATATATACAATAAAGAACCTAACTAAAAACTCTAAAATCACAATACTAAAATATTCCCTCTTCTCTCTCTAATCTAATAAAGTGCATGTGCAACACTGACCCTCTGCCTGTCCCCACAGACAGCAAACACCACGTACCACCACCACTAGGCGAGTGTGGTATCGGAGCTCGGTGGGATTTGATCTTCATAAATAAGCCCATTAACTTTAACTGTGATGTTTATCTCTTTCAATTATTCCAAACCACACAGCACTTGTCACTACCTCAGGTAAGTGCATCCGCCTGGTGCCGCAGTCCATGTGCTGCACTGCGTCCAGCTGCCTCTCTTTCCCTTCACTTTCTAGGAGTCTGTGATTACTGGCAGCGAGAATAGTCAGAAATTACTCAAGTAATGTAAAGCCAAGGTTCTGTGCAATGTGCAATTTGCTCAATCATCAATCTCTATTAGGTCCAAGAAGCAGAACATTCCCTGGGACACACAGGGGAAACCAACGGGAGGTGCAGGCAGTGGTGGCATTCCTAAATAAAAGATACTTAGCTTTTCCCTGTCAGGAACATCCAGCACATCTTCACCCCGTGTCAGGAATTTCCGTCCTCTGATCATGGGTTCATAATCCACACAAAAAAGGAAAAGTGTTAACAGTGTTATAGTCATCGATTGCGTTATTGCAGAGTAGGAGCAACTGGGAGTCGTATGAGAAGTGTAACCATGGTGGCTAAAACAGTGATAATTCCAAGGAAGGGACTCACTCACTATCATCCCTCCTTACCACTAAGCTAGCCTGAGATGCTCCCCCAATGGGATTTGTGCAGTGCTATCACACACTATGCAAGATGGCTCTGAGTAACCAATAGCTTTGGGGTCAAGATCTTTCTCAGCAGCAGAACCCAATTACCCTGGCATTGAGCCAGTGGGTCTCAGTCTAGTGTGGGGAGTGAAATTTTACCAGTATCTGTATTAGGGGTGGCCATTTTACTCATTTAAAATTCAAATAGGGAGAGAAATGGTTTCTATATATTCTACATGTTTAAATATATATTTATTTATCATTATTATTATTTGTGTATGACATTTACGTACGACTGCCTTTATATAACAGGTGCCTAAAAAAGTAAAATCTTCATGAATATTGTGATGCCAATGCTGGGCGAGGGGATCAGGCTGGAAAGGATGAATTCTATCAATCTGATTAAATCTAGACCTTTTATCTGCTTACCTGTAATTGAACTAATGAGGGAATAACACACACCTGGCCATGGAACAGCTGAGACAGCCAATTGTCCAATTACTTTTGAGCCCCTAAAATTGGGGGAATCACATATAACAATGGGTGTAAATCCTACACCGTTCACCCAATTTGGATGTAACTTCCCTCAAATTAAAGATGAAAGATTACACTTAAAGCACATCTTGATTGTTTCCTTTCAGATCAAATGATGACAATTGTGTCACTGTCGAAATATTTAATTGTATATTCTATAGATAATGTGCTTGATAAATAACCTAACAATATTTACAGTTTGCTTGCTTCCACTTTCAAGACAAGGTATTCTGGGACTTCAGCACTACCCACTCAAGTGATGCATTGGGGGCACTTTGAGCTCCATCTTTTGCTACAGTACAGTTTCCACTACTTCGCTATCTTGGCTCCCTCTAAGACCGACAGGAAAACCCCCCAAGGCTTATTATATATTAAACACAAACTATGGCTTTCCCTTTACATAAAATAGACAAGAAAAATAAATGTATGTAGCGTATACTATAAGAACGCAATGCTGTTATACATTATTCTCAAATAAATGATCCGCTATACATAAGTAAAAACACATAACCAATTCAATGATTGCTTACCCTATAGGCTACAGCAGCCAATGGAAAATGAACAGCATTGTAGGCTACATTAGCACTGAACAACCACGACAACAATAACGTGCCAGAACAACACACAACAAACTCCAGCATGCAGAGTGATGTTCACAAGAAAACACTAAAATCTTGCAACTTAACAGCATAGCCTGTAAAACCATCAATTGCAGCACAAGCAATCTGGTAAACTATAGATATACTTTACCCATTCATCAAGTGCCCATTAAGACAAATACGTGCACTGCCAAAGTAGCATTTACCAGGCAATGATGTAATCACTTTCTTAACTAAGGCCAGTATCGCTATTGATACGGAACTAAAACAATACGCCTACAATCCCTATTTGTGGCATTCTTCTCAACCCAGTCTCACAAGAAAAAGCAGTTAAATCATACAGTACATACCAGCAGAGAGCATAACAGCTTGCTTGCTTCCACCACACTGCTGCTCTGTTAATAGTAGTACATTTTTGTTTTTTGTTGTAATACAACAGTGAGTGCCTCACTGTCTGGATACTTAATCTGTATTGATCTGGTAGCATATAGAGAATATATATACTTTTTATTTTTCTTACAAATAGTGTGTTTATAAGTCTATATCCACCAATTGTGTATCTCTAAAGCAGCCCCCCATCCCTGCTATGATGGAGTGCGGTGGCGCAACCACCCTACACGCCTGTTTAGGTCCTGAGCACACAGAGCCTTGGATGCAGTTTAGCCCCATCTTCACGCAGTTTGGAATTCAACCCCTGCATGACACACTGCTCAGGGCATCTGGCTAGAGGTCACATACAGCCTCTCAGGCCTCAGTCATGGTGCCACTGCTATAGCTCTCGCCTACTGCCATTCCACCTGCACAGCCACCCCAAAAGGGGACCCTTTGGACAAGCATCCTTCCTTGCTTCAGGCTCCCCCCCTAGCAGGAGACAAAGATGCTCCGCCCGACCTCAGAGCCACCACGCTGATGTCCCAGCGCTCAATGACCGCTTCAACCAGCTGTGGGATGGCTTGAACGATAGCGATGGGTTGCGAATGAGGTTGACTCTGAGCTATCCTTCTCTATTAAATTTAAATGGATCAATTTTTGCCTCCATCCTGTTATGGAGAACTCAGTTTTCACAATTTCAGTACTTCTTAAACCCTTTTTTGTTAAACTAAAACACAATGGGGAAGTGCTGATTGTTGTTTTTATGAGTCATCTATTAATCTCTATGAAATATCTATTCAACAAGGCAGGACTGTGAAAGTTAAGTCAAGTGAATTATTAAGAAGCGGAAGATATGCAGCACCACCCAGAATTTGCTTAGAGACAGGCATGATCCCAAACTGAGCAGCTGGGTAAAAATAGAATTGGTTGAAATCAAGAGGCCAATGACAACTCTGAAAGACCTACAGCTTTCTATGGCTGAGATGGGAGAAACTGTCCATGTGTCAACACTAGCTCAGGTACTCCACAAATCTGTCCTCTATGGAAGAGTGGCAAGAAGGAAGCCATTTCTGAAAAAAAGAAAGAAAAAAACGTGAAATCCCACTTGCAATAGTCAAAAAGGCATGTGGTTCGATGAGAAACAAATTGAACTCTTTACCTAAATGCAAAGTGTTATGTCTGGCACAAACCCAACATAGCACATCACCCTGGTAACACTATCCGTATTGTGAAGCTTGGTGATGGCAGGGTCCTGCTATAGGTATGCTTTGCAGCAGCAGGAACTGGGAAAGCTTGTCAGAGTAGAGGGCAAAATGGATGGTACTAAATACAGGCAAATCCTTGATGAAATGTCAGTGTGCAAAAGACCTAAGACTGGGACAGAGCTTCACCTTGCAGCAGGACATGACCCCAAGCACACAGTCAAAGCAACACTAGAGTGGCTTAAAAACTAAAAATTGAATGTCCCTGAGTGTCCCAGTTGAAATCCAGATGTAAATCTGATTGAGAATCTGTGGAAAGACTTGAAGATTACTGTCCATCAACAATCTCCAACTAACTTGCCAAGACGAATGGATGAATATGGAACAATACAGATGTGCAAACCTGGTAGAGACTTGCTGCCAAAGGTGCTTATACCACATATTGACTCAAAGGGGTGAATACTTATGTAACCAACACATTTCAGGTTTTTATTTTTCATGAGCTGTTTCATTCTCTTGCCTATTCAAAGTGTTGAGTAGGTTGTGTAAATCAAAAGGAAAAAAGAGATCAGAATGTGAGATTTCAGGCTGTAACACATTAACAATTCCAAGTCCTTATATTGTTGTATAATAATTATTTATTTCAAAACTAATGTACACAATTTTGAAGCTATGTTTTTGTTAAACATTCAAACATTTAAGAATTGAAATACTTGCTTTCACATTATCAGCATGCAAGACACAATTAAGCGCTCAGAAATAGTAACATTTCATCATTCATAATTTTAAATAGCTTAAACAAAATATTACTTTTCAAAACAAATACACATATATGTGTATCTTTATTTTTATATCTCAATAAGAATTTAAATAAATGCATAGTAGTCATTAATAATGTAACACAGATATTTAATTCTAACGAAAGAGGAATACAATTTCACAAGTCCCAAACAAAATGAAAATGATTTATATCTCAATACTTTTATACACATTTGCTTACTTATTAAGCCACTTTATTTTTTACCAAACCAATTTGCCTCAACAGTTTTTTACTGTAATAATGCCATGGTAATTGTAGCTGTAAGAGTTATCTTCCACACAGGATGCTGTGAACAAAATGGTCTCCTCTGCACAGGGGAGCCACAGTGGGGTTTGTGCAGCAGGTTAGACTGGGAGAGTGATGTGTGAGGAGACACTCTGTGTTGGCCTCAGTTGTGTGGATTAATATGTACAGGATGTGATGCATTGTGGGTCTGTCTGTCTGTCCGAGACTCCATGGTACATAGTGCATTGCCAGAACCCTGTGTCTCTCAGACAGTGGTTTCAGCTGGAGACAGAGTGGCTGTATTCTCTGTCTCCTCTGTCAGTGAGAACAGCCTCTGACAGCAGGGGAAAGAGCGCAGTGTGCGTCTAATGTGGGAATTGAGGAGGATGTACAGCATGGGGTCCACAAGGGTATTTAGAGTGAAAATGTCAGATGTGATTACCAAGACGTATGTAGTTACCGTTTCGTGAGCGTTGGAATACTTGGTGATGAACATAATCAGCCCGAATGGGAGGAACAGAACAATGTAGGTGCTCAGGACGAGGGCCAGCATGCACAGAATCCTCCTCTTTTCTGTTTCTCTTACAGAGGTGGCACCGACGATGGCTCTCTTGGTGCCCACGAAGAAGAGAACGAGAAGGGGGAATGGCAGGAGGAAGAGGATAGTAAATTGAACCTGAAGTGCCGTGTCAGAGATAACAGATTTAATACTGAGAAGCCTGAGGAAAGTGTTCACTGAAGAAAATGCCCAACCTGCAACAGAGACCATAACGGTGTGCCTGACGCTGCGGTGGTACCGGTACCACAGAGGATGGGCGACCACCAGGTATCTCTCCAGGGCAATGCACAGCATGAACCACACGCTGGCACTCAGTCCTGAAAATAACAGCAGTTCAGAAATTACATTAACTATTCCCAATTCATCATTGCTGAATAGTTCCATAAAATATAAGTCAATGTACAGAGGCTTTGAAATGACCTGCAGGAGGTCGGCGATGAGCAGGTTGATGATGTAGATGGGCACCACCTTGTTGGACCTGATCAGGCGGGACAGGCCACAGATGGCCAGGCAGTTCAAAGGCAGCCCAAGACACACAATGAAAATGTTAAATACAATTATAAAGGTTATCATAGGATCATACATGTCAGAATTTTCAAGGATGTCTGTAGAGTTCATGGTGTTATTCTGAATGGTGCCTGAAGAATACATGAAGGTCTCATCAGTGCTGTTGAAGTGGTCCATGGTGTCCTGTCCTGCTCAGTGGAGGCTGAGGTCTCTGTCCTGTCCTGGTCAATGGGGAGTGGCCTGGTGTTTGGAGAACAGAAACCCATTAGAGGTCAGAGAGTGTGTGGAGTGTCTGCTCGCCTGCTAACCCAGCCTCTCTCTCTCACTCTGGGCCGGCCCGACTCCCTGCTGCTCAAAGCCTGAGTCTCCCTTATCGGCTCCACAGGCCTCTGTTTCTGCAGGCAGCGCTGGAACAGGGTGGCTCGTGGGCCATGACTTGTCAGGAAGTATCATGCTCAACATGAGGTTGGCTCTGAGCTATCCTTCTCTATTCATTTTAAATATATCAATTTTTGCCTCCATTCTGTTTGGGAGAACTCAGTTTTCACAATTTCAGAACTTCTTAAACACCTTTTTTTTTAAATTAAGACACAATCGGGAAGTACTGTTTGATGTTTTTGTGAGTCATCTATTTATCTCTATGAAAGATCTGTGAATGCTATGCCTTGTCCATACCCTATATATAGGCAATTGATTAATTCACATCTCATAGGCTACTGAAACACACACATTACCCCTGAGCCTTCAATTAGTCAATCTTTAATTTGTTTTAAGTTATATAAAGCACAGTAGCTGCCTTACCTTCAACAGACTGGAGTTGCTGTTGGAGACAGTGCAGTAGATGCGTCTGTCCTTTCTCTGTCCAGTTTGCTGAAGACCATCTGAGTATCTGCCACTCTCTGTTTATGGCTGAGAGTCTGTGCAGGGGTGTGTTTGTGTCTTAGTGTGTGTGTCAAAGAAAGTGAGTGTGTCAGTGTTGTGCAACCTCTGTGAACTCATAGAGTTTTCTATATCAGGTTAAGCAATTGCTCTTAAGTGCAAGATCCTGGTGACCACAGATACAAACTAAATTTCCCCCAGCTGCTTGTGGTTTTCCAGATTAGACCAGACAACTAATGATACTGACTCACATTTTTACTCTCAATCTTCATTACCTATCAGGACAATAGAGGTGGGGATGATGTAGTTATAGTTTTAAGGAAGATGTAATCAAAAGAGATAATTTATTAAAATCTGTTTTCCTCTGGGTAGCTGGTCTGAATCCATTGGCATCCAGGATGTGTGTTTCAGTCAGAGGACAGATCAGCAGGAGAGACAATCCAATCAAATCTTTATCATTTTATTAACAGCGTTATACACATGCATGTAAATTCAGTACAAAACAAATCAAAGTTTCCTGAATATTATAAAGTGAAATATAGATCAGTTCAGCACAATGTAGTCTGGTGCTTCTCCAGACAGTGGGGCTCATTCTCACACAGTGTATTGGAGTTTCCTCATCAGTCACTCCAACCTCATATTGGAAAGGAATGTACTGGATTGACACAGGAGCAGAATAAACTCAGGTCAAGACTAAATCAATCCACCTCCCCTCCATCTGCCAATTATATAGTCAAGCTCCAGTGCTTCATGTTGTCTTTCCATCAGGCAGCTAAAGGAATCTCTGGCCAATAGAAAGTGAGTTATTAGGGGTCTGTGATTGGCTGGTGGATGATATTTTGATCCAATCTGTGATCTAAGTAGTTACAATATCCGTGTCCAGAAACACTTACATTTCATTATTCATAACAATAAATAGCAGAGAGAATTCTTACCTGCCACAGCAAGTATAGATAAATATGTACCTGTGTTTTTATTTCTGAAACATTCAAAAATTGAAGAGATAAAGCACATACTCTTAGATCTTTAATAATAAAACACAATTGATTATATTCATACAAATAAACAAGATTATAGCAACAGTGGAAAAAA
The DNA here is from genome assembly GCF_036373705.1 of Amia ocellicauda. Lineage (NCBI taxonomy): Eukaryota > Metazoa > Chordata > Actinopteri > Amiiformes > Amiidae > Amia > Amia ocellicauda. The sequence continues at coordinate 10,333,133 of NC_089863.1, forward strand.
ATTATAATAACTCAAGGGAGGATTTTATAACTCTCTTCAGACAAATTGCAATATGGGTTTCTGTTACTGAAATGCTGTTTGAATTGTTTTTATTTTACTTTATCTGCCAAACAGGAAGTTACTGACATAATGGCCATGGATTATAGCGCATTGCAAAACAATGAGATTTATACACCATTCAAAGCTAGATTCTCTTGGATTGACTTCCAGAGACAGCTGACCGTTTTAACCTTAGTCTCTCTCAGACACTGGTTTCAGTAGGAGACACAGTGTCTGTAATCTCTGTCTCCTGCTCAGCTCTGGATGTCCAGCAGTTGGTCTGTGTGAACGACCTCTGACAGCAGGGGAGAGAGCGCAGTGTGTTCCTGACATCAGGCCTGAGGAGGATGTACAGCACTGGGTCCATAAGTGCATTTAAATCAATCAGTTGATCTGTGATGAAAGAGGCAATGGACATATTATTATTTGTATTTCCTGAAACCAAGTTAATATCCACAATGCAGTACGGCAGGATGAGCGCAGTGTAGGTGCTCAGGACAAAGGTCAGTGTGCACAGAATCCTCTTCTCTGCTTTTCGTACAGCGGTGGTGTCAGTGATAGCTCTCTTGGTTCCGACAAAGAAGATAATTAGGAGGGGAAATGGCAAGAGCAAGAGGATAGGCCTTAAAATATTACATGCATAGCAGGGCAAATACGAAAACATTTCTTGGTACGATATTGCCATGAATATAAAAGTCATCACCCAAACTCCTGCAGAGATCAGTGTGGCATGCCTGACGCTGCGGCGGCACCGGTACCACAGAGGATGGGCGACCACCAGGTATCTCTCCAGGGAGATACACACCATGAACCACACGCTGGCACACAGGCCAACAAAAAAGATCAATTCAAAAATGTCCCGATCCATGACAGCTCCTTTACTGTATATATTTTTTATTTTTACGGCTAAGAAGATTGGTCTCGCGATCATCTGGATGAGGTCGGAGATGAGCAGGTTGATGATGTAGATGGGCACCACCATGTCGGATCTGACCATACGGTACAGGCCGTAGATGGTCAAGCAGATGATCGGCAGCCCGACACACAGAATGAGAATGTCAATAATGATTTCAAATGTATTCATGTCAAAATGGACATCACTGTTTGAGTTGTTCATGGTGACCTGGTGATCATGGTCTGGAGGAGTCTTTGCTGTGCTGGTCAGTGGGGCTGGAGGAGTCTGTGCTATGCTGGTCAGTGGGTCAGGGATTCACTAAGCTCTTCACAGTCCTTCACAGTCAGTCAGGGATGCTGTGACACCAGACAGCTGAGCACCAAAGACCTGGAGAGGAACTGGGAAACAACGACAATTAGGAATCAGCACAAGGAATATGTTAAGGAGTATTTTTTGTCAACTCTTTTCTTAAGCTGTATATCCCATTGACATTCAAAATGTTAAAAATTGTATACATAAGTGTGAAGAAGAAGAAGATGAATAGCTTGAGTCTCCCTATAGGCATGCTTCTGTCTATAGGACAGCTGATTGTAATAATAAAACCTTTTGATTGGTAATGCATTTCTTTCTGAATTTCTTCGACTTTTCAGTATTAAGAGTCTATAGAAGCTGGTTTCAGCTCTTTGATAGAACACAAGCATGTGAGATATAATATTTACTCAAAGTCTGATCTGCCCCCCCCCTCTCAATTCCTCTCCCCCAGGAAGCTTGAATCAAAGTCCAATCTGGCGACTGTCTCTATCTGGGGGGCTGCACCGGGGGCCCAGAGAAGAGGACAGCAAACAAGGAGCAAAGTCCAGCTGAACATCCACATTGAGGTGGCTGTACTTACCCCCCACCTGGTCCTGGTTAATATCCTTCTCAAGTACCTCCCCCAGGTTCCTGTCTTCCTTGGGCAATAACCCCCATCCAATTGTCCAGGCTGTGGATGACAATCCCAGCTCCAATCACAGCTCTGACACTGACAAATCTTTCCTTTGTCTCGCCTCTGGCTGCTAAGGTGTGCCCCTCGGCCCGATCTGTCACCAAGTGGTTATGATGACAAATGGAATGGGCTACAAGACCATCGCCAAGCAGCTTGGTGAGAAGGTGACAACAGTTGTTGCGATTATTCGCAAATGGAAGAAACACAAAATAACTGTACGTCTCCCTCGGTCTGGGGCTCCATGCAAGATCTCACCTCGTGGAGTTTCAATGATCATGAGAACGGTGAGGAATGAGCCCAGAACTACACGGGAGGATCTTGTTAATGATCTCAAGGCAGCTGGGACCATAGTCACCAAGAAAACAATTGGTAACACACTACGCAGTGAAGGACTGAAATCCTGCAGCACCCTGCTCAAGAAAGCACATGTACAGGCCCGTCTGAAGTTTGCCAATGAACATCTGAATGATTCAGAGGAGAACTGGGTGAAAGTGTTGTGGTCAGATGAGACCAAAATCAAGCTCTTTGGCATCAACTCAACTCGCCATGTTTGGAGGAGGAGGAATGACCCCAAGAACACCATCCCCACCATCAAACATGGAGGTGGAAACATTATGCTTTGGGGGTGTTTTTCTGCTAAGGGGACAGGACAACTGCACCGCATCAAAGGGACGATGGACGGGGCCATGTACCGTCAAATCTTGGGTGAGAACCTCCTTCCCTCAGCCAGGACATTGAAAATGGGTCATGGATGAGTATTCCAGCATGACAATGACCCAAGACACACAGCCAAGGCAACAGAGGAGTGGCTCAAGAAGAAGCACATTAAGGTCCTGGAGTGGCCTAGCCAGTCTCCAGACCTTAATCCCATAGAAAATCTGTGGAGGGAGCTGAAGGTTCGAGTTGCCAAATGTCGAACCATGTGTTGCACGGAGGGCGCATGAGTTGGTTCCTGTGCCCCGTAATGTATATAGCTTTTTTGTTACATTACAGTAGAGCTTGTCTGCTCCTTACTGTGTTAAGTTGAGCATGAGATTCTGCTCCTGTTATTGGCAGAGGGCACATGAGTTGATCTCTGTTGCCCCACTCAGTATATAGTTCCTTTGCCCCACTCCTAGTTGTGCTGGTTGAGCAAGAGGTGACTGCTGCTGTGATATGAGTACATGAGTATCTCCTGTTGCCCACACTATATATATTTTGTTGTCAGACCTTGATGCCACAGTGCTGGCTTGTGACTATGATGTTGTAGGTGTGACAGTAACATGGCTTACAAGAAAATGATGAGGATGAATATAAGCTGAAAGGAAACACACAGTTTAGGAGAGACAGGCATAATCAAAGAGGTGGTGGGGTACAGTTATAAATCAGAAATGACACTGAGGCAGTAAAACTCAAATTAGATCCTGCTAATGAAACTGAATCTTTGTGGGTTAGTGGTAGGAGTATGTTAAAGACCACCAATTCAGATACACTACCAGTCAAAAGTTTTAGAACACCCCCAATTTTCCAGCTTTTATTTAAATTTAAGCAGTCCAGTGAATAACTTGAAATGCTACAAAGGTAAGCGTTAAACTGCCAGAGGTAAAAAATAATGTACATTTCAGAGTTATATACTGTGTTACTACACCCTCTTAAGCATTATTTGGCAGTAATACGTGCAGCTCCTGTGCATAGAAGTGACTCTGTATTCCTACAATGCGCACATCGTTTGAAAGCTTATTCGCTTGGCTACCAGCGCGTTTCATTCTCAAACACATCCGATTTACAGTTTCTGTGTCACCCGCCATCATTCAGAGCCCGGGGGGTAAACGCTCAGTCTGCTCCGGGGGGGCATGTTTTGTTCAGAACAACCTATCGATTAATCCAGTAAATATTATTTGATGTTTTATCAAACAAAGAGAAGTTCAGATCCAATCATGTAAAATCATTGTGTTAGTAGAGTTTTCCATCTTGACATTTTTGTCTTTCTACGGGTGTGTGTTACATCTACCAAAACGTGGATGGTCTTGTTTTGATCAATAGACTGTCTGGTTCCAGAATATGCGATAATTGTCAATATTTTCTGAGATTTTGTATTCCTACTCAGACCAAGTATCCCCCCACCCCCCCATTTCAGAATGCGTGGGGGGGTATGATTTTCACATCAGAGAATGCTTCACATTGTTAGAAAGCTGAGAGCCTCAACACAACAGTGAAGAGTACACATGGGATTACAGAGAAGCACATGGATTTGGTGCACTTTTAAGGGTACCAGAGGGGTTTGTCAGCGGTTACATGTTGTTAAACAAAATTATTCCATTATTTATTTTTTATCCCCAATTATTTGTTCTATACTTTAATTTCAGAGTACACTGATACTGGTAATTTGAAAAATTGAGGTGTTCTAAAACGTTTGACCGGTAGTGTAGTCAGAAAGATGTTGCATTGTACAATGCCATCAGGATTGCATGTAGTAAGGATGTGGCTGTTATAATGAGGGATTTCAATTTCCCAAACATAGACTGGGAAAGCACAGTTGGGACTACAGAAGCAGAAATAGAAATGGTTGAGATGGCAAATGACTGCTTTCTAACTTAATTTGGCAGAGCTTCTACCAGAGAGAATGCATTAGTCAGAGGGACATTAGTCAGAGAACCAATGGAAAACTGTGATCACAATATGGTTAGCTTTGAGGCATACTTTCAAAAAACAAGGACAAATTAAAAATCAATGGTCTGCAATCTTAGAAAAGCAAACCTTGAAGGTATGGGGCGGCACTTAGACTGGGGCACATTGGATACAGATTCAGTAAAAAAAAAAAAAAACATTAGCCAAAATGGTTTAATAGAAATATGCAATAAAATATCAAGATAAATAAAATGTTGCATATCACATACAAAAGGGATAGAGACTAAACTGCGAAGAGATGTTATGAGAGGGATCAGGAAAGCAAAGAGGGAAATAGAAAGAAACATAGCTCTTGAAACTAAAAATAATGCAAAGAGCTTTTTTCAATACTACAACAGCAAGAGGTCAATAAAGGAGGAAGTGAAACAGATAAAGGGCAAACATTGAAGTATCTTGGAAAATGAACAAGATGTGGCAAATGTTCTAAATGAGTATTTCACAGAGGTTTTAACAAAAGAAAATCAGATAACATGCCACAGGTTAACAATCAGTCCTGTCAAACCCTAAGAGAGATCAGGATAAATGAGGAGGAGGTTCTAAAGGGAATATCAGAATTAAAATGAAACAAATCACCTGGGCCAGATGGTATATTTCGTACAGTACTTCGTACAGGAAAATTATTTATAGGCCGCTAACTCAAATATTCCAAATGACACTTAGAACAGGGGATGTGCCAACTGACTGGAAGACAGCAAATGTCAAACCAATCCACAAGAAAGGGGACAAAACAGAGCCAGGAAATTACAGACCAATCAGTCTCATCTGTATCAGAAGACTAACTCTGCCTCAGAAGACTAACTCTGCCTCCTCTCTAATCCCCTTCCTCCAGAGCCGCTCCTTCTCATCCCTGGTGCCTAAATGATGGATCGACCTTCCCACCGAAGTCAAAACAACAGAGTCCTTGACATCCTTCCGGCACTTACTCAAGACACGTCTTTTCAGACAGTACTTGTACTATTAGTCCTTTTAATCCCCGTTAGATAGCACTTCACAGCATTTTATCATGCTTCTTGTGTTACTAATACTATTATTGATTGATTTCCTAGCTCCCCTTGTAGCCCTTGACAGCACTTAGCTTTACTTTCCAGTATGTATGACCTCACTTATTGTACTTACCTGTGTAAACTGGAAGTTGTAAAATGTATTATACTTTGAGTAATGTAAATTTGAAATTGTAAAGTTTGACGCCTTGTACTGAACTGTATTCTTGCACTTTGTATTATGCTTATGTTGCAAGTCACCCTGGATATGGGCGTTTGCCAAGAAATAATAATAATAATAATAATAATAATAATAATAATAATAATAATAATAATAATAATAATAATATTACTTGTAAAATTTCGGAAGCACAATTGGTCGAATGGCCTCCTCTCATTTGTAAAATGTATTATCCAGCTGAGGCTATTCCAGTGCTCTGTTTTGCCCTGTGTGGGTGTATAATTCCTGTAAAAATAAAACAAAAGTGGCCCCACTCTGAGCTTTGCTGGTCGAACTGCAGGCCACTGTGACTGGAAGCGGAGTGCACAAGATTGATTTGTTTGTTTCATTATGTTTAAATGCACAGTAGGGCTGTGGCCCTGCTCCTAGCTGCACTAGTACAGCAGGAGGCTGCTGCCACTGTGTTAAGCTGAGGGCACAAAGTATTTGCTGCCCAACTCTGCAGGGCCAGGCACAGACATTTTTGGGGCAGGGGCTGAAATAATCATCTTTTAAATCACAATTTTATATGATTTCTCTATCTTTAATGCTCAAATTAAATTGATATGCATTTTCTATCAAAATACTTTTACACTCCAAGATGAGCCAAAATAATATTTTAGCATTGGAAGGGATCATCAGTCTATATCAGTTGACATATTTATTCCTAATAATTGTGTATAACAGTATGACCTCATTTCTATTGATGTAATTATTTTGTTTCCTGTTAACTGTATTCCCTCTAATATATTTTAATAATCATTTAGCACAGCTCTTCTATGCTTTTATTATTTATTCTGTTCTGACATATTTTAAAAGTTATTTCTTTGTTACTTAAAATGTCTACTTTTTCTACATTGCTCATCTTCAAAGCAGGGTCTAATTTAACTTTTATTTCAGGGGCTGGTGTACTAGGCACCAATAACTAATCATTTGTATATAGAGTTAAACTATAACAGGCCACTCATTTCTTTGCATCCTCACAGATAATATTCATAGGATGCCCTGGATTTGCACAATGCAGTCTGTCTCCTACTTCCTCTTTTCACAGACTGTTAGTGCTCCACACATACCAGCTCTTTCCTGCCCTGTGTGGGACTCAGACGTATCTAAAACTTTATTTAAATCTGTTTCAATTATTTTTGCATTATTTGATTTCTCTTGTTATTATCTTCCTTGCATTTACATTAACAACCTTGCTCATAATTTTTAGTTTTTCTTAGTTTTTCTTTAATTTTACTCATCTTGCCTTATTGCTACCCAAGTGGACTTATACTTATTCAACAAGTATTTGGTTATGTCTCCCTTTATTTGGGGGTGTTACTTAATTATATAGGCCTACATATAAAGCTCTGGAAAAATTAAGAGGCCACTGTAAATTTGTCTTAAAACAGCCTCTCTACATGTATGGCAGCCATTCCTTCCATTCCATTTATATTTTTATTTGGAATTTGGGAGAAATGTTGTCAGTAGTTTATAGAATAAAACACAAATGTTCATTTTACCCAAACACATACCTATAACTAGTAAAACCAGAGAAACTGATAATTTGCAGTGGTCTCTTATTTTTTTCCAGAGCTGTCCACTTTTAGGCTTCTTTCAACCAACTGCTTCTTACACCGACATACTCTAATATTTCCTACAGAGGTTTTTACACCATCCCATGCTCACATTGTTCCTTCTCAGCTAGAACACAGCACTGTGGAGTAGTGGTTAGGGCTCTGGACTTGTAACTGTGGGTTCAAATCCCAGATAGTGCAGTGCTGTTGTACCCTTGAGCAAGGTACTTCACTTAGATTGCTCCAGTAAAATGCCCAGCTGTATAAATGGGTATGAATGTAGTCGCCCTGGATAAGAGCGTCTGCTAAATGACAAGTAATGTAATTCTGCACATCTTATACAGAATCCTCTCATGCACTGTAACCTTATACTATGGTGTTTATAATTTATAATTTGATAGAGTAATAAAATATAATATATCTAGGGCTGAGGATAGACCATAGTAATGTCCTTTCCATTGGTCAATAACATCCTCATGTTCTGCAGTTGTATTGGATTGCAAAGCAGGAAAGATACAAGGTAAATAAACCACACATGGTTCTTTTCAGCAGAATCTCAGCTATACAGATACAATAAAGATGTCTCTATCACAAATTGTTCCCCCACAAACTAATACTTAGTAATAAATGCGCCAATTCTGGGCGGATCTGCCCAATTCAACTTCAGAGGGTTAACCACCTACCTGTGGAGTATTATTCCATAGTTTTGTACAGACTCTACTAAAATCCAAAGTGACTTTAGCCTAAAGATTCTTTTGATACCCCACCAATTCTCAGTATTGATCCCAATCTCCATTTAAAATAAAGTAACAAGGTAGTAATATTTGACTAAGTCAAAAATGTCTATTGGAGATAAATTCTCAATTTGTTGGGGAAAATCTAAAAAGTCACCAATGGAGTTCAGCAAAGAAAGGTTTTTATTACAGAGGCCCCAGGAGAGAAGGATCAGATCATGAGAGCAGTTCTCAATACAAATACCTTCTGTGAGTTTTACATTGATATCCATTTTACAAGGAAGAAACTCATTTATAAGGTAAACAGATCTCAAATTATGTAATTGTCCTGCACAAGGCCATAATGAGTCAACCTCTAGTTACAATCTACAATACATAATACACACATTTTGGTTGTTTCCCCACAGAATACAATACAGTTTCTTAGTTGCCACTTTCCTGTGCTTTAGTTCCTGTTGTTTCTTACTGATTGAACCAATTCAAGTCCTTATCCGTGCTTTTGCTGTTCTGAGGCACACACATTTCCATTGCCTTTTACAGAATCAGCTTTCAGTTGGAATCCTCCTTCTACATTCAGTTTACCTATATTTTTATTAATTCCTACATATTAGCTATACAGAGTGTATCAGATGCACACATAACTGAAAGATCAATGTATCTCTGTTTTATATATACATCCTGATGCCCAATCTGGAGGTCTTATGTGTGTCCTGATTATTTAGCCACATGGATCACTAGAGACTCTGTCTGTGGAGTTTATCTTGTTTGTATTTCATAAAGCTGCTCTTCAAGCCTGTGAGATACTGGATTTGCACTCATTCACTTTGGCTGAATCTTCTTATCAAACATAAAAATGAAAGGTTTACAGCTGTGAATTTTAAACTGATAAAATAAGACCTGTAGTGCAACACTCTGTCTCTATTTCTATCCCTTTCGTTCCCACCTAATATGTAATACATTTGATTTCACATCTCTTTTCATATTATTCCTTGAGCCTGTGATTAGTATGTCTTTAACAGGTTCTCAATTATGTGAAGCCCAGCAGCCTTACCTGGGTCAGACTGGAGGAGCTGTGTAGGTACATCTGTTAGTGGACTTGAATCCAGTTTATCTGGGAAGATGCAAATCTCTGTGGGCCTCTGAGTGAGTGTGAAAGTGTAGCAGTGACGTGAGCTGATAGAGGAGGAGTTGTGTTGAAACAAAGTGAATAGTCATTAAGATGGGGAGTTCCTCTATTTTAGCAAATTCCAAATTACAGCCTGCCAGTAAACTATCTATATCCATGTATTACGTATGTGTTTGTTGCTTTTCTTTTGCTGTAAGTTGAATCAAGTTTGCATAAACCAAATTGCATCCCAGCAGCATCGCATGACTGGCACTGATGTCTTAATTGAAATGCGCCGGTTCTCAGAAGAGAAGGTAATTCCACGGGATCATGACCCAATACTTTGGTGGAAAAAGAATGAGCAAACATTCCCCTCTCTAAGCAAACTTGCCAAGAAATACATGGCAGTCATTGCGTCATCTGTGCCTGCAGGAAGGATTTTCTCGAAGGCAGGACAGTTAGTAAGCCAGAGAAGAAGTGAAATGAAAGGGAAACATGTAAATATGTTACTGTTTACATAACTGAAGGAAAGAAGAATGGTTGAGGGTAGTTCGGTTTAGTTCAGGTTTGTTGACTTTTGGTTTCTTGTATTATTAATGGCGTAGGGACATTAGTTTTATGCCCACGTTTATTAAAGGCATTTTAGATTGCATCTCTATAATAAACCTGTTTATATTTATTTTTGCTGTGTCTGTAGTGGGTGTGCTGAGATCCGTGTCCAAGTCTGCATGGGGAATAATCGAGGGTGGTGCAGTTTTCGGGGACAGAGTCATAAAACCTCCTGTGACTGATATTTCAAAAACAGCACTAACTACTGGAAAAGTAATTTCAATCAGGCCCCCAAGTACTTGTGAGCTTCACACCCACACATCTAAATAAAATGGAAAGATTGTGATTTAAAAAAATTTCACAAGCACAATGCAAAGAGAAGGTTTCATTTACTTTTAAGTATCTTTCTTGAAAAACACAAAAAATGGTGCTTCTCATATAACTGATACAATAGCACCACATTGTGGCCTCATAGAAGAACACTGACAGCCACAAAGCACCATGTAACTTGAAATGCCTGTTTGTAAACACTCCTATGATTGTACCAGTATGCAGGTGAATAAAGTGGAAGGTAGAAATTGCAGTTTGATGTACTGCACATAGATATAAGCTGGAGACTGTACATCACTGGCGTGGCTCTTTAGATCTATCCCTCTGGATGAGGCTGAGTCTGTGAAGCTGGCTGTGTGGAATCATCAGCGTCTCTGTCAAGGGCCTTTGGTAAAGTGGCTGCAGAACAGTGTCTCTCCAGGAACAGGGCTGCTGACGCCTGTGCTGAAGAAACCCAGGAAATTAAGACGGCAGCTGGATGGGGTTCCTTGACCACGCAATGTTTGAGCTGTTCTTGAAGCCTCTATACATGTATAAGTTGTCCATGCTGTCCTGGTCGGTGGACGCTACCTGGTGCTCTTCTGCTCTGATCTCTCTGCTTCTCCTCACTACTCCTGGGGGCTTCAGACGGGTCCAGCAGGCTGCTCTCTATCTGCCCCTCTCAGAGCCTAAGGGGGATGGACACTGTCAGAGAACTGAAACCATTAGAGATCAGAGAGTGTGTGGAGTGTCTGTCCCCCTGCTAACCCAGCCTCTCTCTCACACTCTAATCAGAATTTTCTTAATGGTTAAATTATTAGGGCAGCATGGTGGCACAGTGCTTAGCACTGCTACCTTATAGCTCCAGGGTCCGTGGTTTTCAGTCTGGGCACGGGGTACCTATTTGTGTGAAGTTTGCATGTTCTCCCTGTGTCCGCATGGGTTTTATCTGGGCACTCCGGTTTCCTCCCACCATCCAGAGATGTGCAGGTTAGGTTAATTGGTCTTGCTAAATTGCCCTGTATATGTGTGTGTTGCCCAGCAATGGACTGGCATCCATCCTGGATGTATTCCTGTCTTGCACCCTATGCCTGCCAGGATCAGCTGTGGCTTCCCCACGACCCTCATCAGGATAAACATTTTTGAAAATGGATGGATGAGTTACATTATCATTATTATTATTAATTACGTTTCTAATTATTGATTGTTTGAGTTAACCTGGCTACTAGGAAGACTAGGAAGTGGAGTGTGATTGACAGATCTAAAGACTTATTGCAGGAGATGGAAGCGTGCTACCGACCAATCGCAAGCTGACCTGGATGCTCTTGAATGCGTATAAGCGACACCATGGTTGGACAGACATGCGGATGTGAGGGGCACAGACAGCGGAAGGGTCCAGAAGAACAACCGAGAGACGGGTGTGAAGAGATGATTGACACCAAATGCTGATTTGTGAAGCAGCTAGAGACTCTGCATAGTATATCTTGTTTGTGTTTCATGAAGCTGCTCCTGAAGCCTGGGAGATACTAGATATGCACTCGTTTGCTGTGTCTGCATCTTCTTATGAAATTTACAAATTAAAAGTTTAACTGAAAAGTTGTTAGACAACATCTGCAACAATACTTAACATCTTTTCCCTTCTCTCTGTCCTGTCTATACTGTACAGACAGTTGATTAATTCACATTTCACAGGCTGCTGAAACACATACATTACCCCTGAGCCTTCTAATAGTAAGTTTTTAGTTGGTCCTCAGTTATATAAAGCACAGCAGCTGCCTTACCTGGGTCAGACTGGAGGAGCTGTGGAGACAGAGCTGTAGGTGCGTCTGTGGGTCCCTGAAGGTGGACTTGGATCCAGTTTGTTGTAGATAATCGGAGTCTCTGTGAGGGTGTTTGTGTGTCTGTGTATGAGATATGAGATGAGATCTAGGAAGAGAACTAGGAAGTTAATATTTCAATGTTCAGAAATAATTACATTTCATTATTCATTAACTTTCAAACATCATCATAATAATATGCACAATATATACATATCAGCTTTAATTTCCAAAATTATATTCCCTTTTTTTTCTGATACCATGATGATGTAAAGGGAATGACTGATCAGTAAGAGTAACTCAAGGGAGGATTGTGTAACTCTTTTCAGACTTGTAGAAATTGCAGTACAGTTTTGTTTTTTTTACTAAGAATGTGGACGCTGCTTGGATTAAACAAGTAAAGTGTTTTTCTGTATATACTGCCTTTATTATAATAAACCAGTCACAAGTGGGCAACGAAAGAAACACAAAAGTTCTCTTCCTAGAGCGTTTCTTCAATAAGATTAGGTGACAGGAAAATCAACTAACTAAAATACTAAATACAGAAAAACGGGTAAGTCTAACAATAAGGGTGCTCTGGGTAAGGTAGGGTCGAGAATGCAGCCGAACAGCTACTAATGGAAGAGGGAGAGGAGAATAGTCAAATACCTGAAGCACAGCTAGTGATGATGTCACAATCGCCGGTGCACTCACTGCCGGTAGCTGTGAACAACACCGGGTTGATGCGCAAGTTACCACAATACTTTAATTAAAACTAATTCAGATTAGCACTGAGGTTGCATGAATTAACCTTGAGACTGTTTCGTTTTATACAGATATAGATTTATTGAAAATGTAAATAGACAACACATACTTTCAAAGATAGGACAGAGACAAGCAGGGTGGATAATATTAAAAGTAAGAGTGAGAGGAGATTTATCTGTCTATTTGAGTGTCTGAGATCGATTCCAGTGATTACATCACATTGCCAAACCCCTGTTTCTCTTTCTTAAAAGACTTGTCTACCTGGCGGAGATAACAGTGAGCAATTTGCCATTCTAAGCCAGATTGTCTTGGACTGACTTCCAGATACAGCTGAGCTTTTCAACCCCTGTGTCTCTCAGACTGGTGACTGTAGAAGACACATCAGGCTCATCCTCTGTCTCCTGCTAAGCTCTGGGTGTCCAGCAGTTGGTCAGTGTGAACAGCCTCTGACAGCAGGGGAGAGAGCCCAGTGTGTTCCTGACATCAGACCTGAGGAGGATGTACAGCACTGGGTCCACAGTGAGATGCATAATTCAAGATGTAATTGTAAGGGCACTATCAGGCCTATATTCCGAATGCAGGTAAATTAACCTCACTATGCAGTATGGGAGGTAGAGCAGAGTGTAGGTGCACAGAACAAGGGCCAGCATGAGCAGAATCCTCCTCTTCTCTGCGTCTCGTACAGAGGTGGCGCTGGCGATAGCTCGCCATGTGCCGATAAAGAAGAACACGAGAAGGGGAAACGGCAGAAGGAAGAGAATAAAAAATACAATATCAGATACAATATTAATAGATGTATACTTCTCTATTAAGAGTATTACAGGTAATATAAAAGCCAGCAGCCAAACTCCCACAGAGACCAGCGTGGCGTGCCTGACACTGCGGTGGTACCGGTACCACAGAGGATGGATGACCACCAGGTATCTCTCCAGGGCGATGTACAGCATGAACTACACGCTGGCACTCAGGCCGAAATGAAATGAGTAATCTAATGTTTTCGAAAGACTTATTTGTGAAATACCACGCTAAACTGAATGGTCTGACTGATCTGCAGGAGGTCGGAGATGAGCAGATTGATGATGTAGATGGGCACCACCATGTCGGCCCTGACCAACCGGTACAGGCTGTAGATGACCAAGCAGATGGCGGGAAACCCGATGACTATGATAAAAATGTCAATTGCAATTGCAGTGTGATGTGTCCAGAATGTATTGTGTCTGGAATTGTAATAGTCAGTGTTATTTTCAGTGCTGTAATGTTCAGTGGTGTTTGAGCTGTTCATGAATCCTGTATATATGTGTGAGTTGTTCATGTTGTCTTGGTCAGTGGGGGTTGCCTGGTGTTTGTCTGCTCTGATCTTTCGGCTTCTCCTCACTGCTCCTGGGGGCTTCAGACGGGCCCAGCAGGCTGCTCTCTATCTGCCCCTCTCAGAGCCTCAGGGGGATGGACACAAACAATTAGAGATCAGAGAGTGTGAAGTGTCTGCCCCCCCACTAACCCAGCCTCTCTCTCACACTCTGGGCCAGCCCGACTCCCTGCTGCTCAGAGCCTGAGTCTTCCTGATCAGTTCTACAGGCTTCTCTCTGCAGACATATATAGTAAAAGATGACCAGTTGAATTCTACTCTTTTATTGTTTTCTCATTGCCTCACACAGAGCTATTGTCACAGGGTGACCTAATCTACTTTTTTTACTATTATTGTCATGTGGTATTCCTTGTATTCTTTCACTATTTATTCATTATTATTATTATTATTATGATTATTATTATTATTATTATTATTATTATTATTATTATTATTATTAATTTAGTTTTTAATGATTGATTGTTTGAGTTATGCACTAATCATTCTCTTTTGACACTAATCAAGTTAACCTGACTATGGGGAAGATCTTAATTGGATTGTGATTGACAGATCTAAAGACTTATTGCAGGAGAGGGAAGCGTGCTACTGACCAATCGCAAACCGACTTTGATGTTCTTGGTTGCGTATAAGTGACACCATGGTTGGACAGACAGACGTGACAGACGTAGGCAGATGTGAGGGGCACAGACAGCGGAAGGGGCTGGAAGATGGGCATGAACAGTCCAAATCATTGAGAGAGATGCATGGTCAATCAAAAAGGAATTTAATTCGAGTGGCCGCAAGGAAGAGGTGTTCGAGGGGCAATCTCAAGAACAGTTTTAGAGAAGTTACAAACTACAGGCACTTTTATGCAGACCAGACAGGAGAGAAAGATAACAGGCCCACATGTCTGTCCTGTGATGAGTGGAAGAGTGGAAGCTCAGTTTCTGCCTGACAACTGGCCAGGAAAAATGTCCTCTGTCCTCTAGTGTTTTTACCCTGCCATTTATTTGACCATTCCTGATTTTCAATAAACTAATTTTATTCAATTCTGTATATCTAGCTAGAATTTGTTTGTATTGAACTTTTAGTGGGGAATGTGATAGTGGTCTTTTTTTTTTTTGGTTATATATGTTTTGGTGAATCTGCTGATGTAAACTGATGTTAATTATATGTACACCTTCCAGTGATTGATTGTTGAATCTGCAAGAGCGAATGCAGTGTGTATCTCTCTACTGAAGAAAAACACAACAGATAAAGATGTCTGAAGTTTAATGGAATTTGTGTCTCTGTGTGCTCAATTAATAATAGAGTATGTTGCAGTACAAACACAACACAGGTCTTGTCTGAGAAACGTATGTTTTATTGGATTGTGGATGCCATTGCTTTGGCATATGAGTCAGCAGGACTCCAGGATAGTTGCTCATGCCACGCACAGTGTGGCAGCTTCTTGGACACTTTTCAGAGGTGCTCTGCGCCGCACACATTTATCCATTTCTACAGGTTGCATGTGCTGATCGCTGCTGCATCCCTTACTGTACCTGTATTGACCTCTGCTTTGCCGTCCCTGCTCTTTATGTCTGATGCTTGTGAGTGATCCTTGGGCATGGAGTCCACGATCCCATTGTGTTCTGTCAAGAGTGTTCACTCAGTCCTCCCTCGTGACAGCATGGCTATACTGTGTCCCATACTGCCTGGGGATCAGTTTCTCCAATTCAGATCCAATCCAACGATTTATACAGTGTGAAGGAGGTTTGTGAAGAAATATATATTTAACAGATGTCTCTATGTGTCTGTTTAGTGTCTTGCTTTAAGATCGTAGTGCTGGATAACTACAGTACCAATATAGCATTTATTTATTTTTCTCAATATTTAAGTTATGTTACAGTTGGAAAATACAAAAATTACAGTTGTTGAGTATGACACTGATCAGACAACATCTGTAACACAGAAATTAATATCTCTCTCCTTCTCTGTCTTGTCCAAACTCTATATAAAGAATATGTATTAATTTTCATTTCATAGGCTGCTGAAACACACATATTACCCCAGAACCTTAGATTAGTAAGTCTTTAATTGTTTCTCAGTTATATAAAGCACAGCAGCTGCCTTACCTGGGTCAGACTGGAGGAGCTGTGGAGACTGTGAAGGTGGACTTGGATCCAGTTTGTCGTGGATGATCGGAGTCTCAGTGAAGTTCTGTGATGGTGTAGTGTGTGTCTGTGTGGATGTGTGGTTGAGTCTGTGAGTGTTGAAGGAAACTGGTAAAGGAAGTGCTGATGTCTATATCTAATGTTGTCTGAGATATTAGTAGATATTAGGTGCATTAGGGAATTATAGGGTAGACATTTTCCTACAAGATATGTAGACATAATCCTAAAAAGTATTTAATCCAGACAGATGAGGGTGCTATAAATCTGTTTTGCTCTGGGTAGCTAGTCTGAATCCATTAGTATCCAGGATGTGTGTCTCAGTCAGAGGGCAGATGAGCAGGAGAGACAAACCCATCAAAGCTTTATCATTTTATTAACAGTATTATACATGGGCTTGTAGAAAAGTTTTATGAATATTGTGAAGTGAAATAAGGATCAGTTCAGCACAATCTTCTGCTTCTCCAGACAGTGGGGCTTATTCTCACACAGTGTATTTTTAGTTTCATCATGAGCCACTCAAACCGCAGAATGAAAGGAGATGTACTTATACATTTAAAAATATGAGCTGGTCCGTGGGGCAGCAGGAGTTGGTGCCATGCTGGTCAGTCAGGTGTCCACTCAGTTCTTCACAGTCCTCTCAGTTAGGGATGCTCTGAATTTACCCAACAGCTTTGCACCCAAAGACCTATAGGGGAACTGGAAATAATGAGAATTAGGAAGCAACACAAGATGTTTATCTGATATATTTTACTGTACTGGGAGCAAGAATGAGGCGTGCTGTACCAGGTGCAATAATGCAGCCTGCTGTACCATGTGCAAGAATGCAGCCTGCTGTACCGGGTGCAAGACTTAGGCGTGCTGTACCAGGTGCAAGAATGAAGCATGCTGTACCGGGTGCAAGACTTAGGCGTGCTGTACTGGGTGCAAGAATTAAGCATGCTGTACTGGGTGCAAGAATGAGGCGTGCTGTAGCAAGTGCAAATGAGGTGTGCTGTACCGAGAGCAATATTGCAGCCTGCTGTAGAGGGTGTAAGAATGAGGCCTGCTGTACCAAATGCAATAATGCAGCCTGCTGTACCATGTTCAAGAATTCAGCCTGCTGTACCGGGTGCAATAATTCAGCATACTGTTCCAGGTTCAAGAATGAGGCGTGCTGTACCAGTTGCAATAATGAGGCACGCTCTTCAAGATGCAAGAATGAGGTCTGCTGTGGCCTGTTCCTTTCTATTCAGCTGGAATACATTGATTGAGCCTCTGCTCTGTACTGGAAAAAACAGGTTTCACAATTCAACACTGCTCAAGAAGAAAATGTTTCTTCAAAGGAAGTGCTGTTTTTTCATCTACTAATCTCTATGAAGGATCATTAACTAGGAAGACAGGACTGAGATAAACCAATTGTGTATAGTAAGAGTCCAGAGCCGGGGTGCCCAACCTTTTTTGACATGAGATCTACTTTTTCAGTGCATAAAAGCTTATGCTTCTACCCAATAAAAGCATTTGACACTCCCCTCTAAAATAGCAACACCCTTCCTTAAAAATCCTTAAAAATGTGAGATCCTGTCTGAAAGCAGGAGAGTTAATGATGAGGATGGGGTCTGGACCGGTGCTCGGCGGTGGCAGGTGCGCCTGCAGGTGGAAGTGGCCGCCATCGGCGCAGTACGCCATCTGCCAAGCACCGTGGTTTTAGGAGCAAATAGGGGGCTTGTCTTTTATCATGGCATGCCCAAATTATGTAGAAACTGCGGGGCCCTGGGTCATTTAGCCCCAGCCTGTACTGTTGTTAAGTGCAAGGTCTGCGGCGGAGAACATCAGACCAGGGCCTGCAAGCAGGAGAGGGCCTGCAACCTGTGCGGTGGGGGAGGGCATCTCTTTAGGAATTGTCCCTCCTCCTATGCAAATAGGGCGCGGGCCCTCGGGGGTGGTGGAGAGAGAGAAAATCAAGCGGAGGCTCCTCCAAAGGTGATACCCCAAGATGGGGGTAGAGAGGAAACAATCCTCAGGAGCCTCATAGGCTCCCTCTCTGACTCTGGGTCAGAAGTGGAGGCAGAGGGAGAGTGGACAGTGGTAGCGGGGAAGAGAAGGAGGGCTGAGAAGAGGAGCATGGGTAGGGGGGGTATGATGAAAAAAAGGATTCATTCTGCAGATTCTCCCCCCCCTGCCGGCTCCTCCCCCGCTGCAGAGTCCTCTCCCTCTAAATTTTACACGCCCCACTCTGATTCCGGAGAGGAGAGTAGTGGGCCTTCTCCACTGCCCCGAGTGGGCAGCCTGGTGGACGAGAGGCCCCCTAGAAATAACATTCCTCCTGCCCCACAACTGAGACTCTCCCAGGGGAGGGGTCAGGTATGCCCTCCCGGCAGTAGTGGGAGAGCCGCAGGTCCTCAGGAGATGAGAGTCGGCGCCAGTGTCCTTTCCCAGAAAGACATCAGGGACGTGATGGCAAGGTCACTGGCGCTGGGGGAGGAGGCCTGCGGCGGCAGACAGCCGGGAAGGGAGAGACCACCCCCTCCCCCACCATTAGTTAAAAGAACAACTAGCGGGGTCTACACAGTTTTCTCCCCAGTTGTACATAAAGCCTCTGCCCTGCCATCTGTTCGTCGGGCCTCGGCCTCAAAGGAACCAGGGAGAACCTCCAGCACCACGGGCCCTGAGCCCAGTGGAGTTTTGCCAGCCTTACCGGGTGGCGGGAGCCGAGCCCCCCCCATAGTCTTCCTAGAGGATCAAGCGGTGAGGCAAATTATTGAAATGATGGGTGCTAGCGCTAAGCTAGGTGAGGGAGAAGAGAGGAGTGGGGAAGAGAAAGGTTTCTTTACATGATTGTTACGGAGCGGGTAATTGCCCTCACAGCCATTATGGCATTAACCATTATTTCAATTAATGTGAGGAGCATTGCTGAGGTGAAAAAGAGGACCGATGTTTTAAACTCTCTGGCTGGAATGAAGGCGGATATTATCTGTTTGCAGGAGTGCGGCATCCCGTTCCAAAAAGAATACAAAGATCTCCGGGACACTTGGACCCTAGGAGAATCCTTCTGGTCGGGGTCCAATGTGTCCCGAGCGGACGGGATTGCCGTACTCCTGAAAAACCCCTTCTTAACAGTTAAAACATTTAAGGTTATAGAGGCGGGCAGACTGGCCAGCCTCGATTTTAAATACAAGGGGGCTGTATTGAGGCTGGTCAATGTCTATGCCCCCACCAGCCAGAGAGAGAGAGTCCTCTTTCTCCCTCAGCTACACCCGCTCCTGATCGGCACCTTGCCAGTTATCATTTCAGGTGATTTCAACTGTGCTCTGAGGGATGTAGACCGGAGTAAGCCCCGCAACGATAGATCCAGCAGGGACCTCGCTGCGTTCGTGGAGGACTTTGAACTCTGCGACGCAGGTCGGGACCTGGTCCCCTTGTTCACCTGGGTGAGTTCTTCTGGCTCCTCCTTCTCCAGGATAGATCTCGTCCTCCTCAGCAAGCCACTGGAGGGGACCGCCATGTCTTCGGAGGCGGTCTTCTTTTCAGACCACAGGCTCCTGACGACAGAGGTGCTCATTCCGAGCACACGGGAGTCGGGGCCTGGGGTCTGGAAGCTCAACACCTCTCTGCTCGATGACCCTCGTGTGATTAAGACCTTTAGCAGACGCCTCGAGGAGTGGAGGACCCTAAAGGACCTTTTTGATTCTCCCATAGAGTGGTGGGAGATGATGAAGAAAAGAACCAAGGGCTACTTCATTCAGCTGGGGAAACGGAAAGCTCGCGAGAGGCGGGCGAGATATTCCCATCTAAACGCCCGCCTCCAGCGCCTGAGTCTTTTACAGCTCAGAGGCTTCGACCTAGCTGAAGAGGTGGCCCGGGTCAAACTGAGTCTCTCCGCCCTCTATCGGGAGGAGCAAGAAAAGATCAAGGTCCTTTCCAGGGTCCGCATCATGGAGGACGATGAGAAATGCAGCCGCTTCTTCTTCAAGAAAACGAAGGAGAGGCGGCCTGCAATGTCCTCCATGATCGACTCCTCGGGGCAAGAGGTGGAGGGCAGAGAGGCTGTTGAGACAGTGGTGCGGGATTTCTACAGGGAGTTGTACGACCAGAAGGTGGTGGATCAAAATCTGATCCATCACTTTCTGTCCCTGTTGGAGTCCCGCAATGAGGGGGACGAGGAGGAGGAGGAGGATCCAGAGATCACCACCACTGAACTCTCCCAGGTGATAAAGAGTCTTAACTCTGGAAGGACACCGGGTCCCGACGGGATCCCTGCTGAGTTCTATAAGATCTTTTGGGAGGTGCTAAAGGAAGATCTGGGCCAGGTCCTGGGGTCGATGTACAGAGAGGGCAGATTGGCCCCTTCGATGAAGAAGAGTATCCTCTCCCTTCTTCACAAGAAGGGAGACCCGAAAGATCTGAGGAACTGGCGGCCAGTCAGCCTCCTGTGCACCGACTACAAGATACTGGCCAAAGCACTGACGCTCCGGCTGCAGCGGCCACTCCCTCAAGTCGTGGGTCCCGACCAGGTCTGTGGTGCCCGGGGGAGATCGGCGGCCGACAACGCCATGCTGCTCAGGGATGTCGTGGCCTACTCGAACGAGAGAGGGCTTCCCCTGGTCCTAATTAGCTTGGACCAGGAGAAAGCCTTCGACAGAGTGGGCCACGAATACCTGCAGCTTGTCATGGAGAGGATGGGTCTCGCTCTTGGCCTGAGGAAGTGGGTTAAGATCATCTACAGCGGTCTAAGCAGCAGGGTCCTTGTGAACCGCCACCTGACCGAACCATTTCCGGTCAGGTCGGGGGTCCGGCAGGGTTGTCCCCTGTCGGCCCTGCTGTACGTCCTCTGCTTGGAGCCGTTCATGCAGGCGATCCGCCGGGACGTCCGGGTGACAGGTTTCCATCTCCCGGGTTCCGGCGGAGAGCAACTGAAGGCCCTGGCCTATATGGACGACGTGGCCGTGGTCTGCACGGACGCTCCGTCCGTGGCCAGGGTCGAGGAACTGCTGGACGGCTTCTGCAGGGCGACGGGGGCCGCTGTGAACAAGGCCAAGAGCGAGGTCTACCTCTCCAGGGCATGGCCTGTCGGCCGGGGCCCGCCGACCGTGTTCCCTGTGAAGCCGTTTATCAAGGTTCTGGGGATCACGATCGACGGGACCAACACGGGCACCCGGAGCTGGGAGGAGGCCATAGCAAAGGTCCAAAGGAAGATCCACGGCTGGAGCACAAGGACCTTGACGATGGCTGGTAAGGTGCTGGTCGTAAAGGCCATCCTCTTCCCGATACTCCTCTACGTAGGAATGATCTTCCCCCCAGACAAGGTTATCGCAAAACTAGTGACCCGAATTATATTTCGGTTTGTCTGGGGGAGCAAAATGGAGAGGCTGAAAAGAGTGCAGATGGTGAAGGGTACCCTGGATGGAGGCAGGGGGGTCCCGGACGTTGTGCGGCTGATAAAGGCGCAGGGGCAGGCCTATGTGGTCAAGAACATCCAGGCTGCTGGCAAGAAAGTGAGTTTCATGAACCGCTTTTATTTTGCCAGCAGCCTGAGACCATTCGGCCTCTGCGCCATGGATAACACCAGGCCGCACTCGTGGGATCCCCCGCCGTTCTACAGGGCGCTCCGAGCCTTTGCGCTCGAAGTAGGCCTCCATAAAGTCGTGCTGGCCTCCTGGGATTACAAGACCATCTGTAGTCAGATGAGATCTGCCCAGGAGACCAGCCGGATAGAAGATTTCCCTCCCGAAACCTGCCGGTTTATCTGGGCTAACGCTACGCACGTTTGCCTCACGAACACGCAGAAAGATGTCTCCTGGATGGCTGTGAGTCGGTGTCTCCCCACCCGAGTGTTCATGCACAGAAGGGGCATAGCTCCTTATGACACCTGCCCCTATAAGGGTTGCCTGGGGAAGGAGACGGAGGCTCACATCTTTAGTGAGTGCCCCTCCGCCCACAGGGTCTGGCTCCTGTTTTCTCCGTTCCTCCACAGGTTTGCCGTTCCTGCGCGGGCGACCGCCCAGCAGATCTTGTATGGTCCAGCCAAGGGAATCTCTTCATCTACCTTGAGGTGCTGGTGGCGTGTCGTCTGCGCAGTGAAGCAGGCACTGTGGGAGGGACGGAACATCTGTTTGTTCAATAAGCAGGAGCTGGACCCGATCGTCATCGCGCGGAGGGGCATGGTGTTTGTAAAAGACTATGTCAATCTGGAGGTCCATCAGAGGGGCAAGGAGGAAGCCTATAAGAACTGGCGCATACAAGATCTGGGGGAGCTCAGGATCCCATGATGGGACCCACCTCCGGGGACGGTTAGTTCCCCCTGCTGGAGCCCGAGTCCAAGATCTTTTAAAGATTTTACGGATGACTGTTTTAAAAAGATTTTAAAAAAACGAATCTTAATTGTTTTTAAAGATTTAGTTGTTTTTAAATCACATTGTTTAGGGCTTTTTTGGAATAGTTTTGTTATATTTTGTTGTCAAATACATTGACCGTTTTGGGTTTAATTTAAAATGCATTAGACTTTTTTGTTTGTTTTTTATTTTTTCCTTTTTAATTGTTTCTTTATTTTGTTTAATGCATTTTCAGTTATTTTCAATGTATTTGACTCTTTTGTTGGTGTGCAGTTTTTGCTTTTATCACGTTTTGTTTATTTGATTTGAGCACGTTTATTTTAAAGTTAATTGTTTTAGTTTTGTTAAAAATCACAAAGATTTTAAAAATTTTAAGTGATTTTAAGAATTGATATTTTAAATGATTTTAATCATAAGTATTAAATATTGAATTGTTTTTATTTTAAGAAATGTAAAATACTTCAACCAAATAAACAGTATTTTACTTCCTTAAAAATCAAGGAGCAAGAAAGAAGTATTGAGAGATCGCCGAGATAACTTGCATCATTCATAGGGCTGTGGCTTTTTGCTAGTGGTGCATTCCTGTCATGGGTTGGAAATATTGGCAAAGCTGCTGCTATGCGGTTATATGCAATTTAATGAATTACTACATTATTATGCAGAGATCCCCATCATCACTGGTGCTGTGGACTGCAGTCAGATCTCCATCAAGGCACCCTCAGAACCAAATGATTTTATTAACAGAAAACTATGCAGCAGTAGTGTACAGGTGCTTATTACTTACATTACATTAAAAATTAGCTACAATTCAGTAACTGATGCAAATAATTCAAAATCTGAATGATAATTATTCAATGCCTGTGTTAGAGTATCAGATTGTGGAAAATACTGTATATCATCCATAACTTGACCTCAATTATTCCCATATGATCTGTGAATCCACCTACTTTATTTCAAATATTGAACCCAAGTGACCAGGTTCTATCCACAATTCGAGAATATTCAGAGTTTGCATTGTGTGAAAGGTATAGGAAATAATCTTACATTTCAGAAATCATTGCTTAAATATGTGTTTTATGAAGTGATTTAACATAATTGCCTGTTAATGTGGCTACAAAGGCAAATAAACCATGTATATGAGACAGGTTAATAAATACAACACAATACTACCGTATTGTACATTTAAAAAAATATGACAAAACAGTAGAGAGCTAACCATTCAGAGGCAGAAATTATTCTATTATTTTCTGTTTTGTATATGTAATTTTTTAGAACAATTTGCAGATTACATTTTTCAATTTGACATTATGGGCATTTTCTGTGCTGATCAGTGACAAAAACTCCTGATTAAATCCATTCTGATTTCATGTTGTAACACAATGACATGTGGAAAAGACAAAGAGGGGTGAATACTTTTGAGAGCCACTGTGTGTGGTGTGTGTGTGTGTGTGTTGTGTGTGTGTGTATGTGTATATATATATATATATGCAGTGCAATCTTGGAGGGTTGTTTTACTCTATGATTTGGTGAGTTTTCATAATCTTTTCATACTAAGCTAAGTGCATAGTTTGTACGAACACAAGTCACAATTGTTTTAATCAGACTAGCATGTTAAACCTGGTGATAAGTCAAACCCTTTTCAATATTAACAAGGTTAAAAAAGAAAAGAAAAGATTAATTCTGACAACTCATCATAATGCAAATAATATGGTTATATTTTGATGAAAGTGCAGTTTAATATCAGTTAGGTAAAATGCATTTTATTTTACTTGTAGCTGCTGAGCTGCAGAGTTGTGTGAGCCCTGTGTGCAACTGAGTCGAACATTCTCAAAGGTACGGTCCCCACTCTTGTATCTTGTTAGAGACATGTGATGTGAACTGGAATCACTGTTCGTGATTAGTATGTTTAATTTGATGACCAATCATTTTGAGATGAATTAATGGAATACTAAGTGCAAAGGAAAATGTGTTATGATACTGAACAGAAATAGTTTATTGACTGGTAGTTCGAAAGGAAAATGAGAATGAAACACTTGATCATGCGGTACATGCTGCAAACAACCAGCAGTAGTGGAAGTTATATTTAACATTGGTGATGCTGTTGTTTGAGCTGTTCTTGATGTCCTTACATATATATGATCCAATAAAGGAGTCTGTTCTGGTCAGTGGGGGTCTTGCCTGGTGTTCAGCAGCCCAGTGCTCCTCCTGTTCTGATCTCTTTGCTTCTCCTCGCTGCTCCTGATGGCTTCAGACTGGTCCACCAGGCTGCTCTTTCCCTGACCCTATCAGAGCTTCAGTGGGATGAATACTGTCAGAGAATAGAAACTCATTACAGATCAGAGAGTATGTGAAGTGTCAGCCTCTCTTTCACACTCTGGACCGGCTTGACTCCCTGCTGTTCCGAGCCCGAGTCTCCCTGATCAGCTCCACAGGCCTCAGTCTCTGCAGGCAGCAGAGCAATGGGCAATGGCAGGGTTCCCATGCATCCTGGAAAACCTGGAAAACCTATAAGTTCATTGACTGTTCTTCCAGTCATGGGTAACAGCTCAGTGAAGTTGCCCTCCCCACTTACAGCACAAATGATAAATTCCATATAATTAGTTTGTGCTATGTTTGTGCTACGTTTGTGCCGTTGAAATAGAATAAAGATATGTTTGGTTTGATTCTGATGTTGTGGGGGGGCTGAGTGATGTCACAAAAAATTATGAATAACGTTAAAACCATAATAGTTCAAACATTAGTTTCAATGGCACAAACCGGCACAGACATAGCACAAACGAAAGAGGTATGATTGGTTTGATTCTCTTGTTGTGGAGTGACGTCACTCGCCGAAAATAAATCAATGTTAATATCTTCAAAACCAAAGCAGCACAAATGTTAATTTCAACGGCACAAAAAGCCCTAGAAAATGATTTACTAATAAGAGTGGGAAAAAAAAAAAAACTATGAGAGCGAGGGGGGGGGGGGGGGTGATTAACCGTGAGAGAGGGGCACCGCATTTTACAAGAACCAGACCGCATTTTACTTTTTTATGCATTTTATTATATATTCGACCCCCCCAACCTTTTATTTTTGCCTCTTTCGGGGGGGTCCAAGTCTTAATTAGGGGAGTTAAACCCCCCCAATCCCCCCTGTAATTCGAACCCTGCTCATCCTGAGGTTTTTGAGTTTGATAGATTTCACAAATGTCAAGTATCTAACCAAGTAATTTATTCAGCAGGAAACTAGCTTGATGTTTTTGCTCAGTCACCTTCCGATTCCCAATCTCTTTGATCTGTACCAAGAAATAAAGGCACAAGAAATAGTGCATCATTTAAGTATTATTATTATTATTATTATTATTATTATTATTATTATTATTATTATTATTATTATTATTTAATTTTTATTTTAATCTTCTCAAGTAACAAGACAAGTATATTTGGAAGAGGCTGTTCATAGAATAAAGCTAATTCATTACCTAATTATTTTTCTCTTTCCTGAACTTTTGTAGAAGGCTCTTCTGGAGTAGAGCCATCAATCAATAATTTGTGTTGTGGAGCCTGACCATCATACCAGTCAGGCATCTCTGTGTCTAACAGGTGTTCAGTTATGATCAGATTTAGGGTCAAGTGTCTGTGGTGTTCAGTGCCCGTCTGTGTCAGCCAGTGCAGCCGCCTCGGTGTCCCTGCAGCCCATCACACTGGCCCCTGGGCTGCTGTCTGTGGGCAGTCAGTCTTCAACAGACCAGCAGGGATATGAGGTGAAGCCGCTGTGCTGTAGGTGTGTCTGTGCGTCCCTGAATCCAGTGTGGTGGAGAAGATCTGTGACCATGTGTAAGGATGTGAGGGGTTAGAGGTCTGTGATTGGCTGGTGGTTTAAGGTTTTGATACAATCTGAGATCTAGTAATTACATTTAATTATTCAAAACTTTAAATTACATAGAATAGTCATACTTCCTAAAGAAAAACACAGGTACATATTGATGTATATTTTATTTCTGAAATATTCAAATGTATAAGAATTTATATATGCTCTCAGATCAATGATACAGTCATAGAAATACACAAGAATAAACTAATGGATTAACTGTTGTCACAGCTTTTAAATTGTAATATGCACAATATATACACAGCCTTGATTTCAGAAATTGATTCACCACCTAGTGGGTTTAGGGGTGACATGATGAATGACTATTCCAACTTTTTTTATGAGGAGAGAGGACTGCATTGTACCACAAGGATCCCCAAGACACCACCACAAAAACCAGGGAAGGATAAATAGTAGTGTTTATTTACACAAACCCAGACAGGGCACGAAGACTGTTCTTGGGCAATAGTAAAACCACCATCTAAAATGCTAAAACCCTATCCAAAATAACAAAAAGGAACTAAATTATACAACCCTATATTTCCCCGTATAATACATTTGTGAGAGAGCAGTAACCAGTTCTCTTTTGCAGGTACAGACGACCCAACAACCACCACAGGTAGGTGTGACATGATACGGAAGACCCCTGTTCTGTGGAGTCCTTTTCTAGGCAAACCGGACCAGCGCCCAGTTGGCCGAACACGACACCAGCAGGCTGCAGGTAAGAATAGTTAAAACATAAGAAAGTTTACAGATGAGAGGAGGCCATTCGACCCATCGTGCTTGTTTGGTGTCCATTAATAACTGAGTGATCCAAGGATCCTATCCAGTCTATTTTTTCCCAAATTTTCAGCTTCAGCTTCTGGAGCCCAGAACTGTCCACAGTATCCAGATGAGCTCTAACTAGTGCATTGTACAGTCTGAACATCACTGCCCTTGTTCTCAATTCTACACTTCTGACAATATACCCTAGCATTCTGTTTGCCTTTTTTATTGCTTCCCCACATTGTTTGGATGGAAAAAGTGAGGAGTCCACATAGACTCCTAGGTCTTTCTCATGCATTACTGAGGAACCCTGAATAATGTTTTACATCAAATGTATAATGTTTTATATTAATAATAGTATGCAGACCGAGCAAATTAGATTTATCGAGCTAGTGACAGGGAGTTGTTCAGGGCATACCCTCTAGACAATCAATTAATTACTTCATCTAGTTCTATTCCTCCCATAGTGTAATTATAGTGGACATTTTTGTTACCTGCATGTATTACCTTGCACTTGTCCACAATGAATTTCATCTGCCAGGTGTTGGCCCACAACTGAATATTATCCCTTTGAATAGCCTGTGCTGCCAAGATTGTTTCTGCTGAGCCACCTATTTTACTATCACTTGCAAATTTGACAAGTTTGCTAACTTTCCCAGAGTCCAGATCATTAATATAGATTAGAAAAAGCAAAGGCCCTAGTACTGACCCCTGTGGAACTCCACTAACAACCTCACTCCAGTTAGAAGCGACTCCTCTAATCAACACCCTCTGTTTCCTAGACATCAACCAGTTCATAATCCATCTACTTACATTACCCTGAATGCCTACAGCTTCCAATTTGAGGATCAGTCTTTGGTGTGGAACCTTATCAAAAGCTTTTTGAATATCAAAGTATATCATATCATATGCTTTCACATGATCCACAGCTGCAGTTGCAAGTTCGAAAAATTCTAATAAATTAGTAAGACATGATCTGACTCCTCTAAACCCATGTTGACTATCTCCAAGAATATGGATTTCATTAAGATGCTCCAGTCAGTTGGCACATCCCCTGTTCTAAGTGTGATTTGGAATAGTTTAGTTAGTGGCCTATAAATAATTTCCCTAATTTCTTTAAGTACTGTTGGAAATATGCCATCTGGCCCAGGTGATTTTTTTGTTTTTAATTCTGCTAGTCCCTTTAGTACTTCCTCCTCATTTATCCTGATCTCTCTTAGGGTTTGACTGGACTGATACCTAACCTGTGGCATGTTATCTGTTTTTTCTTTTGTGAAAACCTCTGTGAAATACTCATTTAGAACATTTGCCACATCTTGTTTGTTTTCCAACATACTTCCATTTTTGACCTTTATCTGTTTCACTTCCTCCTTTATTGACCTCTTGCTGTTGTAGTATTAAGCTTGTTGCATTAGTTTTAGCTATTTTTCTTTCTATTTCCCTCATTGCTTTCCTGATCCCTTTCTTAAGATCTCTTTGCAGTTCAACATATTCTTTGTATTTTGTTTCATCTCTATCACTTTTGTATGAGAGTTATGAAACGCTCTGGTTGCAAGTCTTAACAATCCCTCGCTCGTTACAGTCCTTTATCATATCTTATCATATCTCTTCATCCCAATGAGGGCTCCAATGGAACTGCAGGTAAGAGGAAGATAATTAGCCTTCATAGGATAGACATCCTTGTTATATGCTTATATCTGTCGGAAATAATCCTTTTCTTTCTGTACAGGTGTAGCTACCAGAGAGGAGATGGAACAGCAGCAGTAGCTCCAAGAACACAGTGCAGTGAAGCACAATGTCCCACAAAACCTAAATCAAGCCAGTTCTATAAACCACCGGTGCCAATGCCTCAAAATTGG
The DNA here is from genome assembly GCF_036373705.1 of Amia ocellicauda. Lineage (NCBI taxonomy): Eukaryota > Metazoa > Chordata > Actinopteri > Amiiformes > Amiidae > Amia > Amia ocellicauda. The sequence continues at coordinate 10,362,015 of NC_089863.1, forward strand.
CTAATAAAGTCTTTAAACATACTGGGGGTCTTTTCCTACACCACCATCACAGTATACAGTTTTAGAAAAAGTAACTTAGCTGCTTTGAAGTCTGTGCCATCGATTCTTAGCTGCTAACTCCAGTGACTGTTCGTCACCATTTCTGGTTTCAGGTTCTCTCCATATTATTTGTAATCCTCAATGTGGAAGGGTTCACTTATATTTGCTATAGCCACACCATACCACACCACACCACACCATATAGCGCTTTGCCACTCCTCTGTCTCTCTCAAACACTGGTTTCAGTAGGAGACACAGTGTCTGTATTCTCTGTCTCCTGCTCAGCTCTGGGTGTCCAGCAGTTGGTCAGTGTGAACAGCCTCTGACAGCAGGGGACAGAGTGCAGTGTGTTCCTGACATCAGACCTGAGGAAGATGTACAGCACTGGGTCCACAAGAGCATTTAGAGCATACATTTCAGATGTAACAAGAAAGACATTATTCAATATACTATTGCTATTGTCATTGACAATAAACCTCATTATCCCAAATGGGAGGAAGAACACAGTGTAGGTGCCAAGGACAAGGGCCAGCATGCACAGAATTCTCTTCTTCTCCTCGTCTTGTATGGAATGGGTTCTGATGATGACTCTCCTGGTGCCGAGGTAGAAGAAAACCAGAAGAGGGAACGGCAGGAGGAAGACGTTTGGAATGGAAATCAGCCTTGCTGTGAAAGGGTCAAAATTCCAGAAAAACCTTAGCATAATCGGGACAGTTAACAATAAAGCCAGCAGCCAGACTCCAGCAGAGATCAGTGCGGCGTGTCTGACGCTGCGGCGGTACCGGTACCACAGAGGATGGGCGACCACCAGGTATCTCTCCAGGGCGATGCACACCATGAACCACACGCTGGCACTCACACCGAAGAATAACAGCACTTCAGAAAAGTTTTCATAATCTGAGGCAATGTACAGAGGTCTTGAAACTACCTGCAGGAGGTCGGCGATGAGCAGGTTGATGATGTAGATGGGCACCACCATGTCAGACCTGATGAGACGGTACAGGCCACAGATGGCCAGGCAGTTCACAGGCAGCCCGACACACACAATGAAAATGTTAATTATGATTCTGAATATTTCCATAGGAGCATAAGTGTTGGGCTCTGTGTCTGATTTACCAGCGGTGTATGAATGATTCATGGTGTTATTTTGAATGGTGTGAGAAGAGTACATGAAGTCCTGGTCAGAGTGAGGCTGAGGACTCTGTCCTGTCCTTGTCAATGGGGAGTCGACCTAGTGTTTAAAGAATAGAAACCCATTAGACATCAACAATTGAATCATCATAATATACTGTCCCAACACTCCAGCCTGACCACCTACAAAATAAAAACAAATGTGATATTACTGTTGAAGTTTTGATCAACCTGAAAAAAATGATTTGCGAGATGAACAGGGTGCTGGTAAGAAAACAGACTTAGTGGTGGTTAGGCTTCTGGACTCCTGAGTAGAGGGTCATGGGTTCAATCCCAGGTGTGGGGGACTGCTGTTGTACCCTTGAGCCTAACACTGTACCTAGATTGCCCCAGTAATAAATAAAATATAAATGTATAATTGTATGTAAAAATAATGTGGTAAATTTTAACAATTGCAAGTCACCTTTCATAAAGGTGTCTGCATTTAACTATAATGAAGTAAAAACCTACAAATAAGTGGCACTGAGTTCTTTGAACCTCAGATAAAACAAAATACTTTAGCCCAAAACTGAAATCATTATGATGCATGTATGAGTGTGTGTGTCTATCTGTGTAAACTGATCAGCCATAACATTATGACCACAGGAAAAATGGGCAAGCATAAGGATCTGAGCGACTTTAACAAGGGTCAAATTGTGATGGCTAGACGACTGGGTCAAAGCATCTCCAAAACTGCAGCTCTTGTGAGGTGTTCCCGGTCTGCAGTGGACAATACCTATCAAAAGTGGTCCAAGGAGGAAAAGTAGTGAACCGGAGACAGGGTCCTGGGCGACCAAGGCTCATTGATGCACGTGGGGAGCAAAGGCTGGCCTGTGTGGTCCAATCCAACAGACGAGCTACTGTAGCTCAAATTGCTGAAAGCGAATGCTGGTTCTGAAAGAAAGGTGTCAGAACACACAGTGCATCGCAGTTTGTTGCGTATGGGGCTGCGTAGCCGCAGACCAGTCAGGGTGCCCATGCTGACCCCTGTCCACTGCCGAAAGCGCCTACAATGGGCACGTGAGCCTCAGAACTGGACCACGGAGCAATGGAAGGAGGTGGCCTGGTCTGATGAATCACGAGTTCAAGGTGTTGACTTGGCCTCCAAATTCCTCAGATCTCAATCCAATCGAGCATCTGTGGGATGTGCTGGCCAAACAGGTCAGATCCATGGAGGCCCCACCTCGCAACTTACAGGACTTAAAGGATCTGCTGCTAACGTCTTGGTGCCAGATACCACAGCACACCTTCAGAGGTCTAGTGGAGTCCATGCCTCGACGGGTCAGGGCTGTTTTGGCGGCAAAAGGTGAACCTACACAATATTAGGCAGGTGGTCATAATGTTATGGCTGATCGGTGTAGATCATGTCCTCTTGCCATCTTCATCCAAAATCGACAGCCTGCTCAGCATTTTATAGGATGATAGGATGTTAATTGCTTAATTGCATCATGCAGTACACCTGTTTGGAGGCATCTGCATTCGTTCATGCACTAATTTATTCAGGTTTTTCTTTAATTTGTCTGTATATGTATATATTTATGTATAGTGTATGTATATAATTTTAGATTTTAAATGTAAATTTTACATTTATATAAAATAATTTTCTGCAATTTTAGGAATCGTGTATGTTTCCCTATTCATGTGATAATCCCTCCCTCAATTCTAGATCTCATTTTAATAAAGAGACATTGGATCCAAGCCATACATAATTTTTAAAGATATTACTTGATCATTTTTGTCTTAATTGTTCTCAAGGTTTAGTCTTACAGCTGTGCATAAAACAGGAATATCACTGCATCTGTGTTTTATATGACCACCTTGATGCCTAAACTGCTGATCAGACTCTCAGCTCTATTTGTTTGCCCTGATTATTTAGCTTCACTGATCATGAGAGACTGTCTGTGAAGTTTATCTTGTTTGTGTTTCATAAAGCTGCTCCTCAAGCCTGGAAGATACTGGATTTGTACTTGTTCACTTTGGCTGCAACTTCTTATAATGCACAAAAATGAAAGGTTTACGGTTGTTGAGTTTGACACTGATCAGACAACATCTGTAACACTAATTAATATCTCTCTCCTTCTCTATACTGTCCTGTCTATACTGTATATGCAGACATTTTTTTTAATTTTCACACATTACATTACACACATTACCCCTGAACCTTTGATTAGTAAGTCTTTAATTGTTTCTCATTACATAAAGCACAGCAGCTGTCTTACCTGGGTCAGACTGTAGGAGCTGTGGAGACAGTGCTGTAGGTGTGTCTGTGGGTCCGTGAAGGTGGACTTGGATCCAGTTTGTTGCAGATGATCGGAGTCTCTGTGAAGTTCTGTGATGGTGTAGTGTGTGTCTGTGAGTGTGTTGTGTGCGCGCATGTGCGATTGTCTGTGAGTATCGAAGGAAACTGGTAAAGGAAGTGTTGATATCTATATCTAATGCTGTCTGAGATATTAGTAGATATTAGGTCCATTAGGGAATTATAGGGTAGACATTTTCCTACAAGATATGTAGCCATAATCCTAAAAAGTATTTAATGCAGACAGATGAGGGTGCTATAAATCTGTTTTCCTCTGGGTAGCTGGTCTGAATCCAGTAGTATCCAGGATGTGTGTCTCAGTCAGAGGACAGATGAGCAGGAGAGACAAACCCATCAAAGCTTTATCATTTTATTAACAGTATTATACATGGGCTTGTAGAATCAGTGAAAATAAAGAAAAGGTTTATGAATATCGTGAAGTGAAACAAGAATCAGTTTAGCACAATACAGTCTGGTGCTTCTCTAGACAGTGGGGCTCATTCTCACACAGTCCTCTCAGTCAGGGATGCTGTGAATGTACCCAACAGCTGTGCACCCAAAGACCTACAGCAGAACTGGAAAATAATGAGAATTAGGAAGCAACACAAGAAGTTTGAATGTTTTATCAAGACTTCTGCTTGTATGTATAACTATGCATAATAATAATAATAAAAAGAAGAAGAAGTCCTGCTGTACCGGGTGCAAGAATGAGGCCTGCTTTCCCAGATGCAAGAATGAAGCGTGCTGCACTGGGTGCAGTAATGCAGCCTGCTGTACCGGGTGCAATAATGCAGCCTACTATAATGGGTGCAAGAATGAGGCCTGCTCTACCAGGTGCAAGCATGAGGCGTGCTGTACCAGGTGCAATAATTCAGCCTGCTGTGGCCTGTTCCTTTCTATTCAGCTGGAATACATTGATTGAGCCTCTGCTCTGTACTGGAGAAACCAGGTTTCACAATTCATCAAGAAGAAAATGTTTCTTCAAAGGAAGTGCTGGTTTGTTTTTTTATGAGTTGTCTAATAATCTCTATGATGGATCTAGAACCAGGAAGACAGGACTGAGATAAACCAATTGCTCTGTATTGGAGGATCCTGTTGTCAAATTTCAACAGTTCTCAAGAAGAAAATGGGGAATAGGTATTTCTTCAAATCCTTTGCCTTTGATGCTTTAACCTTTAACCTTGCCAACGGGCGTATTTTTGGAGCTCAATTGGAAATTATGGAATAATGACACATTCTGACAAACAGTAACACTTTTTCTTTTATCAACTTTTTGTAACACAAGTAAATGGTTTTAAATCCTCACAATAGGCATGTACTTGAACATTTTCACACATTCATAACCAAATTCATTTTTATAAAACAGATGTTTTTCTATGTATGACAAACAGTTCATGTGCCGACGTTGCTTCCAGAGGCAGTCTTGAACTCAGTAGTGATTGTTGCAGCAATGTACGCTTCAGCACTCTCCGGTCCTGTTCTGTGAGCTTGTGTTGTCTACCACTTCACGGCTGAACTGTTGTTGGTCCTAGATGTTTCCATTCCAGCTCTAGCAGGGCAGAAATGTGGCGCACTGACTTGTTGGAAACGAGGCATCCTAGCTCTTCAGTATGGCCCATTCTACTGCCAATGTTTGTCTAAGGAAATTGCATGATTGCTTGATTTTATACACCTGTCAGCAATGGGTGTGGCTGAAATGGGTCTACATCTTTTCATCACACACTTTTCATTACGGGCATTTCATCACACACTTTTCATCACAGGGTACATTTCATCTCCAGCGTCAGTTCATCACCAATTTGGATATTTATCAGCACTTTGCATATTCAGTTACAAACTACACATGCCCCAGCTAACAATATTATGTAGCCGCAACATAGTGGTTATGTTGCTGCAACATTGTACTGCAACAGAGTCACAACGTAAAAATTAAGTTCCCAGATATGTTGATTCAACGTTGTAATACAAAGTTGTCACAACATAAAAAATAAGTTGTTGCAATGTTGTGGCAACATAGCTTTAAGCTGTGGGGACCTTGTGACCATATAGTATTATAACATTGTGGCAATGTCAAAATGAAGTTCCCAGATACATTGCTAAACTTAATTAATATTCTGAAATCTGAAAAATGCATTATGCATACAAAGTACCATCAATATAATGATGTATGACTTATTTTATTAAGAAGCACATGGAAATATTTGTATTATTATTATTATTATTATTATTATTATTATTATTATTATTATTATTTATTAGCAGATGCCCTAATGCAGGGCGATACCTTTTTAAATACCTTTGGAAATAACATAATACCAATGAATACCTTCACTTAAATAAAGCAAGTAAAATGTTTTAAAAGTAAAACAAACACTGTTTATTTTAACAAACCTATGTAATAATGATTAAATAATATTCAAGGAATTGCTAAATAACACATGCATAAATTCATGTAAACAGTAAGGAACGTGAAGCCTCAAGTGAGAAGTGTTTGTAGTGGATCGGCAGTGGCCTGCGGTGTTCATTAACAGGGTATACATATATAGGAGGTTTAAACATGCATTTGATTCAAGGTAAAGATGGGATCAGTCTCCTCTCTTCCTCCTCTCATGGCTGTGGAGTGGCAGGTATCTGAAATACAGAGTTTTGCTGGTATTAACGGACCATCATTCTCAAACATTTGCAAAACATTTCAATTTAAAGGATAACAAATCCTAATAAAAACTGATAAATCCCATGGAAGGCAACTCTACAAAGGCCTATTGCAGTTAAGATGTTTTATATCCTGAGTTCTCCTCCCATTAATGTGAAAATGTTTAATGTCTTTCATTGCACGTAATATTGTTAGCATGGGGATTTTCCATTACAATTTTAATAATGTTGCTAGTTTAAAGATGAGTCCTCACATATACTTTGTACTATTTAACTTTCTCTTGCCCTTCCCAGGTGTGTGTTTAAGGGTCTCTGAAATGCGTTCCTCCGCCTCCTGATTTGAAATTCATAATTGCTCCTAAATAAGAAGAAACAAGCAATTATGTATTAGATAATTCTATGCTCTATACTATATAGCAGTTTAAGGCACCGTAAGGTTAAGTTGGCATTATGATGGGTTTGTTTTGGGTTATTGATGTAAGTGTGAATAAAATAAAATAACCATAATTATGATCTAATAAAAAAGTATAGTTCATCATCATGAATAAATTATTGATATACAACTCCTCTTCTCTCCAGTGGCTAAACCCTCTCTCCCCCAGAAATATAATTTCCTAGATTTAACTCACTTATCACTTATTCAATATCAGGCACTTTACCCTCTTTGTGGTGTTATTGGGGGGCCACTGGGCCACAAATAACACAAATCCTTAATGTACAAATTATGATATATAGCAAATAGTGTGTAATGTGTATTACATGCAAAATGTACACTGTTAATAACTGATGAAAGCAGTACTATATCTGATTTATTGTGATGAGCCATGACTCAGGGACCATCTGTCTCTGTGAGAAATTCAACTACTGCCTACATCATATAAACAAAGCAAGACAACAACAACAAAAAGATAAAGAACAGTTTGATTGATTACATACTATCATATAAAATCATTCATAGGGTAGCACTCATTTAGGTCATTGAGTATTGCTGAAAGTATTTACCATGTCTGTTTCACAGGCCACACTTTCAGTACCAGTGTATGTGTCAGAGCAAGTACAGGCTTCTTCAATTCAGTCAATTCTGTCATCAGTACTTGCAGAATTGTCACAGAGACCTTGGTTATTTTCAGATTGTTGCAAGTTTTGCAAGAGCCTTCGTGGCTGATCTCCAATGTTTCAGGTAATTATTGAGTAATTTTCAGTAGGTTCCGTCCTGAGAAATGTACACAGACTACTTTTTTTAGAAAGTAAATGCTTATTTCACAGTAACTCCAATAGTCCAAGATTGAAAGTGTCTGCAGTTCTACAAGAACCTGTGAAAATAAAATGTATCATGAAAATACATAAGAAAACAGATGTATTGCAGTAGATATGAAATGTAAAAATCTAGAAATAATTTTTAAGTAAGGTATGTATATTGCTTTTGTCTCTTTTTTTGATCTCGATCCTCCTGTTCTCATATGTGACTGAAATGGATTCACCAGTGATTGGGAGGATGTTGGTAAATATAGTTCTGAACAAGAGGATAAATTAATAAGAGGAAACTGCAATGTAAAAGTGTAAAAAAGTGTTTGAGATGTAAAAAATCTAATAAAAATACACACACCTTACTTAAACATTCATAGCAACACATGGGGAAATGTAAGACACAGAAACAAACCCCCTTTCATTGTCCAATTTACAAACACAAGAATGTAGTTTTACAATAAACTATAGTAATTATTATTCATTAATATTATTATTACATACATTATAATCTATTATTGTAACTTCTATTTTTCTGTGGCATCCTATTGATTTGATCATGTGGGTTTGCATAAACATTTGCACACTTCATTGTTGCATTTGTTTTATTGTGCATCTGTTGGATGACATTTTGATTTTATTACGTTTTTCTTGGTTTGGGAATGTACTTGGGTGATTGTCTTCTCCTTCCTGAAACTGAGATCTTTGCATTGGTCTAAATGCTTGGCTTGGATATTAATATTTGACTTCTTGAGATAATAAATACTTACTACGACTTGATGCTCTTGGTGTCCTTTGTGGTGTGAAATTAATATTAACAAATTAATAATTGTGATGTATTAATTTGTAACCCCCTGTAACAAAGGTCTGTTACAATATATATGAATAATATTTAATTACATACATCCTTCTCACACACCACTGTATCAGTATATCATTAGATTATTGGGCTTAAACATTATGAAACACTACTAGCTAATATTACAGCAGTAAATTAAATGACAATACAAATGACTTAATTGAACATAGCTTCACTGATTCACTTTAACTTTATAGCTGGATCGCACTGATATATTCGTTTTAACTAATCATACTAGACATTAGTTATATTGAATTTGGACGATAAAGAATGTAACCATGACAGATCGCTTGTAAGATTTACCGATAACCTTAATCATATCTTTAAAGAAAAAGGAAAAAAAAAAAAACTTACCTCAGGATCTCGACTAGTCTCCTGCTACGAGTTATTTTTACCACACACACACACACACACACACACACACACACACACACACACACACACACACACAAACGCTAATCTATATATAAAAATGTAACAATCTAAACAAAAATACAATTATATATATATATATATATATATATATATATATATATATATATATATATATATATATATATATATACACACACACACTATGGAAATGTATATTAAGGAATACATTCTATAAATAGTTTATCTGTCAGCCACTCTCTTCTCCTTCACAGGTGCAGCAGTTGATGAGAAATAATACTAAAAATATATTTTTAAATAAATAACTTAACTGTGTATATTCATTTAAAATAATAATTAATTTATTATAACATGTAATATAACTAACGTTGTCACAATATTGTCACAACGTAGCAGTTTTCACAACCGTACCACAACGTTGTCTATAAGTTGATACAAAACATGTCTAGAACATTATTAACTGTGGTTGTAGCAACGTTGCCACGACATTGATTTGACTCAAGTAACATTTCTAACGTTGCCACAACATTGCTGCAACGTTGTGTTGACCCCAACCAATCCACAACCAACGTTGGGAGGACGTTGTGTGTTAGCTGGGAGTAAAGCAGCAACACTGTTTCTGTCTTATTGTCTCTGATATTCAGATTCTATTTCCTTGACAATGAATCTGCCATCGGGACAGACATCGGGACTCGACAGCTTCATCGAGAACCGTAACGGGTTTGTTAGTAAGTGTGCCAGCGGTCCCATGTGATGACCGAGCTGCGAGGTCATATCTACATCTCAAATGAATATTTCAACATCCAACACATGCATACATTTTTTTTTTTCAAGATGTTTGATGATTATTAGTCTTGTCGTATTTGGTCACAAGATTAAGTGTTACAGCTTTGTACAAAACAGAGGAATCATTTATCTGTGTTTTATTTTGACACCCAGACTGGTAATTCTGAATCAATGGTAGCTATTAGGTCCATTAGGAAATATATTGGGAAGAAATCTGCCGCAAGATATGTAGTTATAATCCTAAAATGTATCTAATGCCAATAGATGAGGGTGTTATTAAGATCTGTTTTCCTCTGGGTAGCTGGTCTGAATCCGCTGGCATCCAGGATGTGTTATTAATTGTATTATTGAGCATGCAGAATGAGTACAAATAAACCAACATTAATAGTGAATTAATGTAATGAATATTGCATATTGAAATTGAGATCGGTTCAGCTCAATACACTCTGGTGCTTCTCCAGACAGTGGGGCTTATCCTCACACAGCGTACTGGAGTTTATTCATCGGTTCCTATGTTATTGTATTGTTATTTTCTAAAACATATATTAATTGAAGTACACTTTCAAATGATTAGAATATAACAAATACAAGGAATTAATTTAAAAAAAAAACACAGAACTACTACAATACTGGAATAAAACACTGATTTAAAAACAAAAATCTAAAATATAACCTTGCGTATGAATACACATTGTTTACAAATCACTCTTGATTTCTAAAATTAAATACAAAAAATCCTGAAGCCATTATTATGTACAAACTAAGATAAAATGTGATTGTGTTCTTGTTTATATGTGTACAGTTAGGACCATAAATATTTGGACAGTGACACAATTGTCATTATTCTGGCTCTGTAAGCCACCACAATGGTTTTGAAAGGAAACAATAAAGATGTGCTTTAAGTGTAGACTTTCATCTTTAATTTGAGTGTAGTTACATCCATCTGCAATACTGTGTACAGTTCTGGGCTCCACACTTCAAGAAAGATATCGCTGCTCTAGAGGCAGTTCAGAGGAGAACAACCAGACTTATTCCAGGTCTGAAGGGAATGTCCTACTGAGAGACTGAGGAACTGAACCTTTTCACCCTGGAACAGAGGAGACTATGTGGGGACTTGATTCAAGTCTTCAAAATCATGAAAGGCATCGACCACATCAAACCAGAGGAGCTTTTTCAGATCAGCAGGGACACACGCACCCGGGACACAAATGGAAATTGGGCTTCAAGGCATTCAAGACAGAAAACAGGAGACACTTCTTCACACAGAGAGTTGTCACAATCTGAACAAACTCCCCAGCGATGTGGTAGAAGCTGAAAATTTGGGAACATTTAAAATCAGACTGGATAGGATCCTTGTATCACTCAGATATTAATGGACACCAAACAAGCACGATGGGTTGAATGGCCTCCTCTCATTTGTAAACTTTAAACTTTCTTATGTTCTTATTTTCTTATGCTCTGACCTATCTCTACATTTGAAGGGCTCTTCTTCAGGCAGACCTGAAACAATTTCTCAGATCCCACTATGAGTCATGTGTACGATGACCACTTGGCCAAAAGGGGGGACTATATTTGGAAAATGTACTTTTATTAATTCCTTTATATTGCTAATTCAGTTTTGTCCATAAAGCAAATCATTAGTTTGTATTTACCCCTTTCTGGGAGCTACTTTAATTATTAGTTTGTAAAAAGCATTTTGGTCTGAAGTTTCTTACCAAACGCAGGATGTTACAGAAATCTTCCAAAGTTGTGTTACCTTGTCTCTGTTTCTCGAATTGTATACAAATACTATTGGAGAAGGTACTTTAACCAACCATTATCTTTTGGATATTCAGCATTATCTTTTGGATGCTTATGTGTCATAATAACAACATGAACCTTTCCCCAGGCTAACCAACAGATGTCACCATTATCTCAGCTGTTGTTTAGTTATTTCCTATGACTCCCCATTTTCCTTATTATTGAATAATTGATCCCTGCCTCATTTGTTAATTGATTCACCTTCTTTTCGTTTCCTTTGCTCATTACTTCCCAGTATGTATACCCCTTGGTCTCCACAGCCCAGTGTGAGGTTTTGTCTTCTCTCTAGATATAGTGCTGAGCTTAGACCAGGTCATATCTGAAGCCCCACAGCAGGGGTCAGATTTGCCTTGTTTGCATTTCACTGTCTGGATTAATGGCATTATTTGTACTTGAAGCCCAGAGACTTCACTGAATGTTTTGTTCATGCTAGAGTTGATAGACATGAATTGATCACTCAAAGGCAGTTCCTTGATCATGTGATTACTATTGTTGTAATTACAAGCTCCAGGCAATTAGTGCTGTGCTGTGCTGATTAGTGGGGTTGGAGGAATCTGGGCTGTGCTTGTCAGTGGGACAGGGATTCATCAGCTCTCCACAGTTTTGTCAGTCAGGGATGTTGTGCAACCACAGACCTAGAGAGAAACTTGAGACAATGGCAATTAGGAATCAACACAATAAATGTGTAAAGGAGTAATTTTGTTCAACTGTTTTCTTAAGCTGTATTTCCCATTGTGCTAATTATTATTCAAAATATTGTAGTTTTTAGGACTTGCTTGTGTACAAAATTATTATTATTATTATTATTATTATTATTATTATTATTATTATTATTATTATTAATAATAATAATAATAATAATAATAATAATAATAATAATAATAATAATAATAATGACTTCTTAGAGGATTTCCTATATCTCTCTGCAGATGACCTAATGTGTAAATACCTTGTCCAATGCATTGAAGAATCATGTGCAAGAATAAGGGTTGCTATGTGCTGTTCCTTCCTTTTCCTCTGTGCTTTTTATAGCCCAGGGGTCACAATTTAAAAACTTCTCAAGATGAATGTGGGGGATGTGTGTGTGTTTAAACAGGAAGTGCTGTTCATGTTTTTTATCTGTCATCTATTAATCTCTATCAAGGATCTATAACAAGGAAGACATGACTGTGAAAGCGTGTAGTAAGAGTGTATCATTGGTTTCAGTTCCTTAATATAACACAAGCATTTGAGATATAAGGTGTAAAAGTGGAGGTTTGTGGGGAAATGTATTTGAGCAGTTGTCCTTTAGGTTCTTGCTTTAAGGGTTGAAAGAAGGAGCTCATATTCAGGACAGCTGTTGTACAAGTGGACCAGTTGTTTCATGTGGTGATCATGTCACCCTTGTGAATTACGCTTTTTCATTTATTTATTTTTTTATTTACTACTTCAATGTAACCACTTTATTTCATTTGTATCTCTCACTTTCATTTTACACTGTTTTGCTTATAGTTTTTTTTTTTTTGGCGAACACTTGTGATACCTCTTCCTTATTCTCACGAGGAGAAGTACTTGACACACACAAATCGACTTGCTTATCTTTTTCGGAAACTTAGTATACATTTCAGTATCATTCTCTTTGTTAGTTCTTCTTCTTGTCTCTCCCCTTCTTTCTCTTACCTGGAACTGGAGTCATTGTGCGAGAAGGCAGCAGGACTACATTTGGGAATAGCCTAAATTAAGTGGTACAGATGGGCCTATTTGGAACGGGCTCAGGGAGTCACCGCAAGAAGAGATCCAGCATTTTTAACCTTTTACCTTTTTTGATTTTTAAATCTTTTTATGAGAGCAGTGACAATTTGAGCTAAAAATGTTTAGGGAAATAATTTTGATAATACTTACCTGTTGACTTGTCGTGCTGTTGCTGATGTGTGGACCCATGAATATAAAGTACCTGTAAAGGGAAAGTAAATTAACTTGAAAAGTTACTTACGGCTGCTAGGGTGAGTAACAACCCCAGTAGTCCTGATACTAAATGGCCAGAAATCAGGTGGTGTAGTCGAGCAGTTTTCTTGTCCTTTGTTGTCTGCGGGGCAGGTGTGGTAAGATTTTTATTTTATATATTCCCTCCCCTTGCTCACGCGGGTGCATTAGGTTACAATCTTACTGTGAGGTGTGGAGACAGAGCTGTAGGTGCTTCTATGAGTCCCTGAAGGTGGACTTGGATCCAGTTTGTCGGAGATCTGAGTTTCTGTGAGGGTCGAGAGGGAGTGTTGTAGCATCTCTGTGAACTGATCGAGGAGGAGCATTGTTGAAATAAGAGAATAGTCATCAGGTTTTGATGCATGTGGATGGGTGTAGGGGTTTTTGAAAAAGGAGTGAGACAGGTTCTCTCTTTTAGCAATTGCCAGCAAACTATCTTTCAGCTTTATTTACTTCTGTTTTTCTTGCTTTGCTGCTGCTGTATGTTCCTATAAGAACTTTGATATTATCACCTTATATGGAATTTATTTGAATCAAGCCTGTGTAAGTTACAATGTATATAAACTTGATTCTGCCTGTGTGCAGATAAACTACTCTGACTGTCAGAGGAAATTGTGTTGGGCTGTTGTTGATTACCTCCCTGTAATTGCTTGGATAAACTACTTTTAATTGAAGACTTGTTTTCTTCCACAGCTGGTATCTTTATATATCAGATTATGCTCTGTCTCTGAAGATGTTGGTGACCACAAAATACACACAGAGTTAGCTGCCTGTGGTTATTTTTATTGGAACAGACAGCTGATGGAACTGACCAAGCTGGTTACTGAACTGTTAGTAACTAATTGGCCCATGTGGAAAATGTGGAGAGGCAATCTGTCCACAAGGTACCTGGTTAGAGTGCTAAACATGAGCTAATCCAGATATCTATTTTCCATTAGTTACCTGGACCTCATCCATTGGCATCTCAGATGTGTCTCTCTGTGTCATCCTCTCTCCACACTTCCACTGTTCGCCACCAGAGGTAATTATCTCCAGAATAAGAACCCTGACTCTCACATTCCCCAGCACAATGAGCAATCATACCATTAACATTCCTCAGCACCATGTGCACTTACACCATCAGACCTCTGCTCCCATTGGCCAAACACTACACATCCCTGGCCCCTGCTTACCTCTATTCTGTATATAAACCCCCTGTTCCCAGCATTTACTGCTTGATCTTAATCTCTCCCTTGAGTCATTTCTAAGTAGTTGCTTTTGAGTGCTACTGCCTTTTGACCATTGCTTCTCAGATTGTCCTCTACTGCCTTGTTTGCATGATTGCCTGACTTCCAGCCTGCCCCCTTGACCATTCTTCTTGCCTTGCCCTGTGGATTCCATTTGCTGGCCCTCGACCCACACTTGTACGATTACTCTGTGCTTCTGCACACCTGGGTTCTACCCTTCTGCCCCTTGCCAGGTATTGCACTCTCAGTCAGAAGACAGATAAGCAGGAGAGACAAACCGATCAAAGCTGTATCAATTTATTAAAAGCATAGGAGTGAGGATGTTGGTGGAGTTTCACAGGGATCAGTACTAGGGCCTTTGCTTTTTCTAATCTATACTAATAATTTGGACTCTGGGATAGTTAGCAAACTTGTCAAATTTGCAGATGATACTAAAATATGTGGCTCAGCAGATACAATCTCGGCAGCACAGGCTATTCAAAGGGACATAGATAATATTCAGTTGTGGGCCGACACCTGGCAAATTAAATTCAATGTGGACAAGTGCAAGGTAATACACGCAGGTAACAAAAATGTCCACTATAATTACACTATGGGAGGTACAGATCTAGATGAAGTAACGCATGAGAAAGACCTAGGAGTCTATGTGGACTCCTCACTTTCTCCATCCAAGCAATGTGGGGAAGCAATAAAAAGGCAAACAGGATGTTAGGGTATATTGTCAAAAGTGTAGAATTGAGAACAAGGGCAGTGATGTTCAGACTGTACAATGCACTAGTTAGAGCTCATCTGGATACTGTGGACAGTTCTGGGCTCCACACTTCAAGAAGGATATCGCTGCTCTAGAGGCAGTTCAGAGGAGAGCAACCAGACTTATTCCAGGTGCGAAGGGAATGTCCTACTGAGACACTGAGGGAACTGAACCTTTTCACCCTGGAACAGAGGAGACTATGTGGGGACTTGATTCAAGGCAAAGGCATCGACCACATCAAACCAGAGGAGCTTTTCCAGATCATTACTTTAATCTACTTACATTACCTTGAATACCTACAGCTTCCAATTTGAGGATCAGTCTTTGGTGTGGAACCTTATCAAAAGCTTTTTGGAAATCTAAGTATATCATATCATATGCTTTCACGTGATCTACAGCTGCAGTTGCGTGTTCGAAAAATTCTAATAAATTAGTAAGACATGATCTGCCTCGTATAAATCTCCAAGAATATGGTTTTCATTAAGATGCTCCTCTATTTTCTGTCTAATCATTTTTTCCAACATTTTACAAGTGATGCAGGTGAGACTGATCGGTCTGTAATTTCCTGGCTCAGTCTTGTCCCCTTTCTTGTGGATTGGTGTGACATTTGCTGTCCTCCAGTCAGTTGGCACATCCCCTGTTCTAAGTGTCTTTTGGAAAATTTTAGTTAGTGGCCTATAAATAATTTCCCAGGTGATTTGTTGGTTTTTAATTCTTCTAGTCCCTTTAGTACCTCCTCCTCATTTATCCTGATCTTTCTTAGGATTTGAGTGGACTGATTGTTAACCTGTGGCATGTCATCTGTTTTTTCTTTTGTGAAAACCTCTGTGAAATACTCATTTAGAACATTTGCCACATCTTGTTCATTTTCCAAGATACCTACATTTTTGCCCTTTATCTGTTTCACTTCCTCCTTTATTGATCGCTTGCTGTTGTAATATTGAAAAAGCTTTTTGCATTAGTTTTAGCTCCAAGAGCTATGTTTCTGTCTATTTCCTTCTTTGCTTTCCTGATCCCTTTCTTAAAATCTCTTTGCAGCTCAACATATTCTATGTATTTTGTTTTGTCTCCATCCCTTTTGTATGTGCTATACTACATTTCCTTCATCGTGATATTTTTTTTTGCATACCTCTATTAAACCATTTTGGCCAGTGTTGTTTGGTCCTCAATTTGCTAAGTTTTGGTACTTAAAATATACCCATCCATTTTCAACTGAATCTGTATCCAGTGTGCTCCAGTCTACCTCTTCTAAGTGCCACCTCATACCTTCAAGGTTTGCTTTTCTAAAATTGTAGACCATTGTTTTAGACTTGGTCCTTGTTTTTGAAATAATGCCTCAAAGCTAACCATATTGTGATCACAGTTCACCATTGGTTTCCTAACTAGTGTCCCTCTGACTCTATCTTGGTCATTTGAAAATATCAAGTCAATGCATGCTCTTTCCCTGGTTGGTTCCCTGACAAATTGAGTTAGAAAGCAGTCATTTACCATCTCAACCATTTCTATTTCTGCTTCTGTAGTCCCAGCTGGGCTTTCCCAGTCTAAGTTTGGGAAATTGAAATCCCCCATTATAACAGCCACATCCTTGCTACATGCAGTCCTGATTACACTGTACAATGCAGCATCTTTCTGAATATCTGACTTTGGTGGCCTGTAACACACTCCTACCACTAATCCTCCAGATCTCTTGTTTAAAAGTTTCACCCACAAAGATTCTGTTCCGTTACTGGGATCTAATACAAGTTCTTCTGCCTCAATGTCATTTTTCACATATAATTCTACCCTACCCCCTCTTTGATTTTGCCTGTCTCTCCTAAACTGTGTGTATCCTTCCAACTTGTAT
Organism: Amia ocellicauda; assembly: GCF_036373705.1. NCBI lineage: Eukaryota > Metazoa > Chordata > Actinopteri > Amiiformes > Amiidae > Amia > Amia ocellicauda. The sequence continues at coordinate 10,379,037 of NC_089863.1, forward strand.
TCATCCCCATCATTTTCTGTAAGCCATGTTTCTGTCACTCCTACAACATCATAGTCACATGTCAGCACTGTGGCTACTAGGTCTAACATCTTGTTCATTATACTCCTGGCATTGAGGTACAAACATTTCAGGACTTTCCTACTAGCAGTTTCCCTTGGTTTTCTTTCCTTTGAGGAACATCTCCCATTGTCAGAGCTCCCTGCCCCCCTGGTTCCTAGTTTAAAAGATTCTCAATTTCTCTGCACTTACGCTCTCCCAATGCATCAAGCCCCCCCTTCTGTTTAGATGTAGACCGTCCCGTTTGTACAGGTCCCATCTATCCCAGAAGAAAGACCAATGCTCCATAAACCTAAACCCCTCTTCCCTACACCAAGCTTTCAACCACGTGTTAAACTTTCTAATCTCTGCCTGTCTCCCTGGCCTGGCACATGGTACCGGATGTATTTCAGAGAAAACTACCTTGGAGGTTCTGCTCTTTAGTTTTGTTCCTAACTCTTTAAATTTGTCTTGCAGAACCTCTGTCCTACCTTTTCCTGTGTCATTGGCTCCAATGTGGACCATGACCAGTGGATTCCCCCCGGCTTTGGCCAATAGCCTGTCTACTAGTTTAGGGAGATCTGCAACCTGAGCACCAGGCAGGCAAGATACCATGCGGGTCTCCTTATCACTAGAGCACACTGTGTGATCTACACCTCTAAGAATTGAGTCTCCTACTATAACTACCTCCCTCTTCAGGGGGCTTTAAGTAGCTTTTGTCTACCTGCCCCCAATTCACACCTAACAGGCCACACCTGGCTCCTCCTGCAACAGAATTCCTGTTAGTCCTTGACAAAATCTCCCTTCTACAACCTGGTTACTTTCACCAACTCAGCAGCTGAACTGAATTGACTTCAATTTAGGCAAACTACAGACAATGCTAACTTCAATTAAGGCAAACTTAAAACAAAATGAGCAATGCTAAGACTGGTCTGAAACTAGTCAAACAACAAGATCCTCTCACCTGTATTCTCCTGTCTCTCTGTGGCAACTTGTAAAGGGTTATTGATGCGGCAAAATTAACAAACTTCTACTTATTGTATTGTAATGGCAGGGCAATGAGGAATCTGTGGGACTTTGTGTTGGATTCACAGTGGTGTGTGTGTGTGATAGAAAGTAAGCGAGCATTGTACCTCATGCATGATTAAATGACATCCATGCATTTTACTGCACTGTAGCAATACTGCAACATTCAAATTATGTATTAATTGTATGATGCACTTAATTATTTATGTTGTGACATGCTTTGGAAAGGTGTTCTGCTTTATACAGTTAAGATTGATCTTATTTGAATGGGGATTAAAGATTATCATTGGCCAAAATAAAAAGGGAAATATTCCAAAAAATGATAGAGCTGGTGAAGTGCTATTACATTATTACATTATTTGTTTATATCTGTAAATGTACAATCATCTGTGAGCAAAAAAATAATGAGGGAGAAAAATCTTGTATGCAATTTTAAATTACTAATTTATCATTGGCACCCTTGTCAGTTAGTGACGTAAACAAAGGTTCACCATCCCTGTATTAGGATAACTTACAGTGATATCAGTGGCTGCTGCTCTTCCTGTGATTATAGATTATAACTTTACAAATCCAGTGTTGTTAAAATCAAGTGCTGAATGCAATTTGTTGCCGGAGAAAGATTGAAAGAAAGCTGTGAACAACAGGCATCTTTCACATGTACCCCGAGACCTGCAAGTGGCCTCTGATCAAAACTAGTATTTTTAAAGTGTATCAAGAGGGCCAACAGGGGTTAATTGATTAAAAATGAACTGTTTTTATTTATTATTTGTACATTTAGCCAAGGCTTACAGGGTTCTCAAGCACTAAAATACAATATGATATATAATATGATAAAATTGTATAATATACAACATGCAACAATTTTGTGTTTATATAGAAAATGTACTTTTGATAACTTTTATTAACTAGTGTTAAGTATAGCATTAGGAAAATTGACAGTGGAAATGGTCTCTTAAGCCTGATTTATGCTTCTGCGTCTGCGTCTCTGGGTAAATGCATGGGCGTCATACGCAGTCATTGTCATAGGTGTCTGCCAACATACTTGCACGTAACGTCGACACGGCAGTCAATCTACAGAAAACAAAACCTGTTATCTATGGTGCACCTAGGGTTGTATGGATGTAAATCAACACTCAGAATCTCGCTGCTCAGCCAATCAGCTCTGGCTTGACGCTCAGGACGCAGCGACGCAGAGATGCAGAGATGCGCTGTTGAGATATTGGAGGAGTGCATGTTGGCTGCGCTTACTGAGGCCGACACTCTGGGACAGTGAGTCGGCTTCAGCTGTGTGGATTAATATAGACAGGTTGTGTTGCATGTGTTGCCACTCCCCTGTCTCTCTCAGACACTGGTTTCAGAAGGACGCACAGTGTCTGTATTCTCTGTCTCCTGCTCAGCTCTGGGTGTCCAGCAGTTGGTCAGTGTGAACAGCCTCTGACAGCAGGGGAGAGAGCCCAGTGTGTTCCTGACATCAGACCTGAGGAAGATGTACAGCACTGGGTCCGCAAGAGCATTTAGAGCATACATTTCAGATGTGACAAGAAAGACATTATTCAATATACTATTGCTTTTGTCATTGACAATAAACCTCATTATCCCAAATGGGAGGAAGAGCACAGTGTACATGCCCAGGACAAGGGCCAGCATGCACAGAATCCTCTTCTTCTCCTTGTCTTGTATGGAATGGGTTCTGATGATGACTCTCCTGGTGCTGAGGTAGAAGAAAACCAGAAGAGGGAACGGCAGGAGGAAGACGTTTGGAATGGAAATCAGCCTTGCTGTGAAAGGGTCAAAATTCCAGAAAAACCTTAGCATAATCGGGACAGTTAACAATAAAGCCAGCAGCCAGACTCCAGCAGAGATCAGTGCGGCGTGCCTGACGCTGCGGCGGTACCGGTACCACAGAGGATGGGCGACCACCAGGTATCTCTCCAGGGCGATGCACACCATGAACCACACGCTGGCACTCACACCGAAGAATAACAGCACTTCAGAAATGTTTTCATAATCTGAGGCAATGTACAGAGGTCTTGAAACTACCTGCAGGAGGTCGGCAATGAGCAGGTTGATGATGTAGATGGGCACCACCATGTCAGACCTGATTAGACGGTACAGGCCACAGATGGCCAGGCAGTTCACAGGCAGCCCGACACACACAATGAAAATGTTAATTATGATTCTGAATATTTCCATAGGCATATAAGTGATGGACTCTGTGTCTGATTTACCAGCAGTGTATGAATGATTAATGGTGTTATTTTGAATGGTGTGAGAAGAGTACATGAAGTCCTGGTCAGAGTGAGGCTGAGGACTCTGTCCTGTCCTTGTCAATGGGGAGTCGACCTAGTGTTTAAAGAATAGAAACCCATTAGACATCAACAATTGAATCATCATAATATACTGTCCCAACACTCCAGCCTGAGGTGACTGCACCACCTACAAAATAATGAAAAAATGTGTATGATCATAATCATAATCAAGAAGTTGATGGTGCAGGTGAGAAAATAGTGGTGGTTGAAGAGTGGAGTAGATGGTCATGGGTTCAATCCCAGGTAGGGGTTGTACCCTTGTGCCAGACACTGTACCTAGATTGCTCCAGTAATAAAACAAAATATGAATGTATCATTGTAATTAAAAATAATGTGGCCCTGTATAAGGGTGTCTGCTATGAACTATAATAATAAAATATAAACATATTAACAAGTGATTAAATAAAGTAATACCTTGTCACAAAGTGCCTTGTTTTCGTATACATTAATACATCTTAGGAGATCCTGATCAGCAGCTAAGCAACTCTCTCTACTACTGTCGTGACACAGAGTTCTTTGAATCTGAGTTAAAAGAAAACACCAGGCCTAAGGCTTTAGTCTTTATGATGCATGTATATAAGCATATAATGTACATATCTGTGTGTATATATATATATATATATATATATATATATATATATATATATATATATATATATATATATACAGTTTGGTCCATAAATATTTGAACAATGACACAATTGTCATCATTTTGGCTCTGTACGCCACCACAATGGATTTGAAAGGAAACAATGGATGAACTGTGTAGGAATTACACCCATTTTTACATGTGGTCCTCCCAATTTTAGGGACTCAAAAGTAATTGGACAATTGGCTGCTCAGCTGTCTCAGCTGTTCCATGGCCAGGTGTGTGTTATTCCCCACTGCAAGTGAAGCAAGCCATCAGTAGCAGGATGAATTGTGAACTGTTTAGGGCTATATTCCCTGCTTAGATTCAGCCAAATGCTTCAAAACTCTTTGGACGGCGCATCAGAGTGCAGAAGGTCAATGACCTGAAGCATGCTGCGAAAACAACCCAAGACTTTTTTGCAATGGCCAAGTCAATCACCTGACCTGAATCCAATTGAGCAGCATTTCAGTTGCTGAAGGCAAAACAGAAGGCAGAATGCCCCAAGAACAAGCAGGAACTAAAGACAGCTGCAGTGCAGGCCTGGCAGAGCATCACCTGGGATGAAACCCAGCATCTGGTGATGTCTATGGGTTCCAGACTTCAGGCAGTCATTGACTGCAAAGGATTGTACTGAAATACTGAATCTCACAATTTAATTTATGTTAGTTCGTCCAATTACTTTTGAGCCCCTAAAATTGAGGGGACCACATATAAAAATTAGTGTAATTCCTACACCATTCACAATTTGGATGTAACTACCCTCAAATTAAAGATGAAAGTCTACACTTAAAGCACATCTTGATTGTTTCCTTTCAAATATACTGTGATGGCATACGGAGCTAAAATGATTACAATTGTGTCACTGTCCAAATATTTATGGACCGATCTGTATGTGTGTGTGTGTAATGTGTGTATATAATTTTAGATTTTAATATTTAATTTTACATTTTTATATAATCATTTTCCATAATTTAAGAATCGTGCATGTTTCCCTTTTAATGTGATTACCCTTCAGCACCCTCAATTCTAGATCTCATTTTAATAATTAGACGTTGGATCCAAGCCATTCATTATTTTGAAAGATATTACTTGATTATGATTTGTGTTTAAATTGTTCTCAAGATTTAGTCTTTCTCCTTTTGTGTGCACAGATGTATCATATCATCTGTGTTTTATATGACCACCCTGATGCCCCAACTGCTGGTCTTTCATGTTCTGGAATCTTCTCCGCTCTATTTGTTTGTAATGTCATGATTATTTAGCCACGCGGATCACTATAGTCTGTGGAGTTTATATTGTGTGTGTGTTTCATAAACCCTGGGAGATACTGGATTTGCACTTGTTCACTGTGGCTGCATTTTCTTATTATGAAACAAAATTTAAGGTTTAATGTTGTTGTGTTTGACACTGATCAGAGAACATCTGCAACACAATGATTCATATTTCTCTCCTCTCTGTCCTGTCTATACTGTATATACAGATTGATTATTTCACATCTCATAAGCTGCTGAAACACACACAGTACCCCTGAGCCTTCAATTAGTAAGTCTTTACTTGGTTCTCAGTTATATAAAGCACAGCAGCTGCCTTACCTGGGTCAGACTGGAGGAGCTGTGGAGACAGAGCTGAAGGTGCGTCTGTGGGTCCCTGAAGGTGGACTTGGATCCAGTTTGTCATGGATGATCGGAGTCTCTGTGAAGTTCTGTGATGGTGTAGTGTGTGTGTGCGGATGTGCGATTGAGTGTTTGAGTTTTGAACCAGTGCTGTGAGCTGGTAGAGGAAGTTTTGATTTATATATCTAATGCTCTCCGAAGCATTAGTAGCTATTAGCTCCATTAGGGGATTATTGGGTAGAAATCTTCCCACAAGATATGTAGTCATAGTCCTAAAAAGTATTTAATCCAGGGTGCTATACATTTGTATTCCGCTGGGTAGCTGGTCTGAATCCATTAGTATCCAGGATGTGTGTCTCAGTCAGAGGACAGATGAGTAAGAGAGACAAGCTCATCAAAGCTCTATCATTTTATTAACAGTATTATACATTTGCTTGTAGAATCAGTGGAAATAAAGCAACGATTTGTTGCAATTGTAAAGTGAAATAGAGATCAGTTCCACACAATACAGTCTGGTGCTTCTCCAGACAGTGGGGCTCATTCTCACACAGTGTATCAGAGTTTCTTCATCAGCCACTCAAACCTCATATTGAAAGGAGATGTACTTATACATTTTAAAATTTGAGCTGTGATCCACTGTGATCCATGATTCTGGAATCTTTGCAGTTCAATTTCCCACCCCCCTTGTTCACTCTTGTCTGCATCTTCTTAAGAAAAATGTACAGTTTTATACTGACCAAAGAAAACTTGTCACTCAACAATAGGGCTGGCTGATATCAACAAAAATCAGTATCGCGATAACTTTGTGTTAAAAAGTACAATTGTGCCATATTCCAACTAAATTATTGTAATTAACATTAAGAAGTACAGAGGACAATGCATAATCAACTGTATTAAACACTTGAAAACTACAAATAATATATAAATGAAACACAAATTAAGCTTGAAATAACTAGGCCCACTGTATGGCTAACCTGCCCTTATACTGTTGTAAAGGCTGTCATCAGCTTACCAACTCACTGGCAAGGAAAACCAAAATGTTACCCTTTTCTAGATGATTTGAGACATTCCAAATGTTTTGCCTCCAGTACTGAAGATTCTATCTATTGCGAAAACAGAGGGAGACAAAAGTTCGGGCTAGGACTGTGTGAAATCAGCAGAAATTAATATTGTGATAAGTGACCACATTAACCTTGATCACAATAAATCTGCAATAATGTTATGTATAAAAAAAAGTCTGTGTATAATTGTGCTATTTTTCATTGCAGTTATAACCTTTGTAAACTTAATGTAACAAAAAAAAATCAGAAAACAATGCAAAATCAACTTTATTGATGTGATGCTCACTGCCTGTCATTCCTCAAGCTCACCGCCAGAGGCCACTCGTGCTGCATTGTTTTTTCACGTCTCCTTCAAACTAAACCTTCTAATAATTGAATTATCTTCTCTGGCTAATTACGCACTCATTGTCACCTGCATCTGATCCATGCATGTGTATATTCCCCTTTGTTCCTCACAGAAGATGTGAAGTATTTGTCAGTGTTCACTGCAATGCTGAGCTTTAGCCAAGGCTATTTAGTGGTAATCTTTATGGTGTTTGACCACTGCCTGCCTTTACATCAAGTTTTCTGGATTACCCTTCTTACTGGGTTTGCCCGATCGCCCAACCAACGCCTATTTCATCGACCATTCTTTTGTGTCTTCACTGTTTGCCGGTTACCTGACCTCTACGCCTGTTTGACAATCCCTCAACCAACCGCACTTGGGTCCACAACAACTGGGTCCCAGTTCAGCCTAGCCTGACAATTGAACATGTAACTCTTTTCGTACTTGGAATAGAATATTATATACACTCACCTAAAGGATTATTAGGAACACCATACTAATACTGTGTTTGACCCCCTTTCGCCTTCAGAACTGCCTTAATTCTACGTGGCATTGATTCAACAAGGTGCTGAAAGCATTCTTTAGAAAAGTTGGCCCATATTGATAGGATAGCATCTTGCAGTTGATGGAGATTTGTGGGATGCACATCCAGGGCACGAAGCTCCCGTTCCACCACATCCCAAAGATGCTCTATTGGGTTGAGATCTGGTGACTGTGGGGGCCAGTTTAGTACAGTGAACTCATTGTCATGTTCAAGAAACCAATTTGAAATGATTCGACCTTTGTGACATGGTGCTGCTGGAAGTAGCCATCAGAGGATGGGTACATGGTGGTCATAAAGGGATGGACATGGTCAGAAACAATGCTCAGGTAGGCCGTGGCATTTAAACGATGCCCAATTGGCACTAAGGGGCCTAAAGTGTGCCAAGAAAACATCCCCCACACCATTACACCACCACCACCAGCCTGCACAGTGGTAACAAGGCATGATGAATCCATGTTCTCATTCTGTTTACGCCAAATTCTGACTCTACCATCTGAATGTCTCAACAGAAATCGAGACTCATCAGACCAGGCAACATTTTTCCAGTCTTCAACTGTCCAATTTTGGTGAGCTTGTGCAAATTGTAGCCTCTTTTTCCTATTTGTAGTGGAGATGAGTGGTACCCGGTGGGGTCTTCTGCTGTTGTAGCCCATCCGCCTCAAGGTTGTACGTGTTGTGGCTTCACAAATGCTTTGCTGCATACCTCGGTTGTAACGAGTGGTTATTTCAGTCAAAGTTGCTCTTCTATCAGCTTGAATCAGTCGGCCCATTCTCCTCTGACCTCTAGCATCAACAAGGCATTTTCGCCCACAGGACGAAGATAGAAGAGCAACTTTGACTGAAATAACCACTCGTTACAACCGAGCCAGGAAATATAAAAAACACATAAATAAAGATAAAAAATAAAGTACAAAAATGTGAGTTCTTGCAGGGATAAAGTTTTAAGTCTCTTTAGATCTCCTAGTTTCAGTTTCTCTCGCTCGCTCGCTATATGACCATGATGCAGAAACTGGAGGTCTTACTTGTTCTGGCATCTTCACAGAAATCTATATTTTCCCCTGAACGTTTAGGCACACGAATCCCAAAAACACTAAGCTGTTGTAATTCTTCTTGTTTGTGTTTTTATTAAGCTCCTTATTAAGCATGGAAGATAATGGATTTGCACTAATTCACTTTGGCTGCATCTTAAAAATAAAAGCAGAAATGAGTGTTTCATGGTTTTATGCTGATCAGAGAACATCCAAAACACAATCATTAACATTAAGTATTTTTTCTCTTTTTCTTTCCTATATACAAATATAAGTGATATTTAAAAATGATATGCATATGTCACAGAAGGTGACAAAGCTGGTGTAAGTATGAGGTGTTGGGGAGTGTGGGGGGTCCAGTGAGACCCCCTGCTACTCTGTACTAACACTCACAAAATCCCTCAAGTAACCTACCGACTACGACATTCCAATTTTTGATTATGCTGAAGGAGGAGAACCTCACGTCACCCCATTTACAATTCCCAATGTAGGCTCGAAAAATGTATTTCAAGGATGCATTTATTTTTTTCTTCAGCCACATCAAACATTCTATTTGCAATAGCTTAGGGGCAAATGTACTAACCTAATGAAAATACCTTTATTACCGATAAGCATAAAAAAGGAAACATACCCCAAAACCAAATCACACATAAAAACATTTCTATCCCCGATAAATATAATCAAAATCTGAAGGAACAGTCCTAGATCAAGCAGGTACTCCATGGTCCTACGAAATAGCAACTGAACAGGGGAGTCTTCGCAGAGAGCACATTTGAGAGTAGATTCAGAGAGTCCTCAGCTTCAGCCAGTAGGCACAGTGACCAGATCTGGGAGAATTTCCAGAGCACCACTTAGACTGGACTTACAGTAAGGAGAACTGTGAATGTAAATAGAATAGAGAGCTGACTGTCAAGTAAAGGGCAGAATAATCCCCTCAGCAGACTCTTAAGGCACAGGTAGTCTACCCTGACTTTTAACCAGTTTTGAAGGAAAACGTTTCTGTTGTTTTGTTAGAATGTTAAATAAAATAGAATTTAAAAAATTAAATAAATAATAATAAGGAAAGGACTTTTAGCTAAAAGGAGGGGATGTGCCAGTAAGCAACTAAAGGGTTAAGTCTCCAAGAGCCAGGATGTGGTGGGAGGGGCTCTCCGGGTTGAGAGGTTGTGTAGATAGGTCAATAAAGATTATTGAAGGTTTCCATGGAACATCTCGGCTGCTGGTATTCTTCCCTCCTGACAAACACACAACAAAACCCTGCTCCATGTAAACACCCCATCCGTTCTTCCATCACACACTACCTCTCTGTCTTTACGGCAAAGGATAGTATTGTCCGGGGCATCTGCCTCCGAGGAGCAAGGGCAAGGAGGCAGGAGCACAGCAACACGGGTCACCCAGCACTTCCCACCCATCTCGGGCTGTCCCGTCAGCGGGCAGGGGTCTGCTGTGCTGCCCATCTTCCACCCAGGCTGCCACAAGTACTGCCATGGGCATACAGGGCCAGAACACCTTAGGCTCCCCCCATCTTCTGCCACATGACCCCAGTTGTGAGTCAGGCCTAATCTCTCTCCGTCCCATTGCATCTACCCTTCCTGCCTTCCCCTCAGTCTACTACCCAACGTCATTCTCTCCTCGGCAAGCCCCCCACCCACCTGCTGCGCTCTCCTTCCATCCCTTCAGTGCATAGCTCAAAGAAACAAGTGAATAATTAAATATACACATCTTAAGAACATTTTTGTAAAAGAACAAAGCAATATAAGGGACTTTTGTGCAATCAAAACCACAAAATATACAAAGTCAAACATAATAATAAACAAAACAAAAAACAATGAATCAATAAAAAGAACCTGTCAACTCGCGTGAAATAATTCACATATTCATTTATGTATTTGTTCTTTTTTGAACCCTAATTGTATGAATCTATTATTTTGAGTTCTTAGGTTTTCACATAATAGTTTCTTTCTTTTTATTATTGTTCACATTTACACAGTTTCTAAATTTCTTTCTTTCACTGAGCTGGAATCAGTTCCCCCTTCCTTGCTGATTTGCCACCTAGCCATAAAAGGGGTTACTACAGAACAACAGAAGCAATCCTGGAAACAGGGATAGTTGGTAGCTGAAGTACCTCTCTTTTTATTTCACAGCATAGTGCATTTCATAAAGTGAAATAGAGAGAGATCAGTTCAGCACAATACAGTCTTTGGTGCTTCTCCAGACAGTTTATTCTGTCTTCATTATCTACTCAAACCTCATATTGAAAGGAGATTGACACAGGAGCAGAATAAACCCAGCCTTCAAACTTCAAACCCCTCCGTCTCCATTTGCCAATCACACACTCCCAACCCAGTACTTAATGCTGTCTTTCCTTTGGGCAGCTAGGAGACTCTGGCCAACAGCATGTGAGGGGTTAAAGTTCGTTGATTGGCTGGTGGGATGATTTTTTTATCCAAACTGAGATCTGGAAAGTTGCAGTTTCATTGTCAAGATATTACATTTAATCCTAATGACTTTACAAATGTTACTTTCCAAAAAAAGCATACATACATTTCCTATGTTTTATTTTTTTTAATTATTATTCCTAAACTTTCAGATTTATTAATTGAAGTAAATGCTTTCAGATTATCAGAATATAACAAACACATGGGATTATATTCTTAAAACTACTACAATAATGTAATAAAAGTCTGACCACATTTTGATTCAAATTTAAATTCAAATCTCAGCTGTGTGGATTAATATATACAGGATGTGTTGCATCATGAGTCTGTCTGTCCGTCATAGACTCCAGAAATTATAGCACATTGTCAAAACCTTGTGTCTCCTGACACTGGTGACAGTAGAGGACACAGTGTCTGTATCCTCTGTCTCCTGCTCAGCTCTGGGTGTCCAGCAGTTGGTCAGTGTGAACAGCCTCTGACAGCAGGGGAGAGAGCCCAGTGTGTTCCTGACATCAGGCCTGAGGAGGATGTACAGCACTGGGTCCACAAGGGCATTTAGTTTAATCATTTGATATGTGATGAAATAGGCATTGGAGTTTCATGAAATGACGGTTATTGAAACCATGTTAATAAACACAATGCCATACGGGAGGAAGAGCACAGTGTAGGTGACCAAGACAAAGGCCAGCATGTGCAGAATCCTCCTCTTCTCCATGTCTTTTATAGATGTGGCACTTGCGATGGCTCTCCTAGTGCCCACAAAGAGAAAAACTAGTAGAGGGAACGGCAGAAGGAATACGACAAAGAAATAGAATATAACATGTACAACAAAGGATGTATGACTTTTGTACTAGGTAGAATATTGCTATGTATATTAAAGTCATCATTCAGACTCCTACACAGATCAGTGTGGTATGCCTGATGCTGCGGCGGTACCAGTACCACAGAGGATAAGCGACAACCAGGTATCTCTCCATGGCGATGCACACCATGAACCACACGTTGGCACTCAGGCTGCTAAAAAAGGTCACTTAAGAAACATCAGCCATTGTATCTCCATTACTATATGTAGGTTTTAAATTCAACGCTATAAATACTGGTCTCACCATGATCTGCAGGATGTCGACAATGAGTAGGTTGATGATGTAGATGGGCCCCACCATGCTGGACCTGACCATGCAGTACAGGCCGTAGATGGCCAGGCAGATGGCCGGCAGCCCAACACACAGGATGAGAATGTCAATAATAATTTCAGGTTTATTAATGTCAGATTGGGAATCTCTGCTTGAGTTGTTCATGGTGTCCTGGTCAGTGTGGCTGGAATTGTTCATGGTGTCCTGGTCAGTGGGTCAGGGATCCTCTCAGCTCTCCACAGTCCTAACAGTCAGGGACACTGTGAACACACCAGACAGCTGAGTACCTATAGACATGGAGAGGAATTGGAAAACAAAATGAATTAGGATTTATCCTGTACAAAAATGAGGGTTGCTATGTACTATTCCTTCCTATGCCACTATGGCTCTTACAGCCCAGGGGTCACAATTTCAAACCTTCTAAAGAAGAACATGGATAAGGACGTCTGCCAATAAATAAGAAGAAGAAGAAGAAGAAGAAGAAGAAGAAGAAGAAGAAGAAGAAGAACATGGAAGATGGGTGTGTTTTAACAGTAAGTTCTGTTTCATGTTTTTTGCTGTTTCATGTTTTTTATCAGTCATCTATAAATCTCTATGAATGGTCTATGCCAAGGAAGACAGGACTATGAAACAAATTAATTAATGAGTCTTTAGAAGTTGGTTTCAGCTTTTTAATATAACATGAGCATTTGAATTATAAGATGTGAAAGTGGAGGTTTGTGAAGAAAGGTATTTGAGCAGTTGTCCTTTAGTTTCTTGCTTTCAGGGTTGAAGGCAGGAGATCATAGTCAGGACACCTAGTGTACAAGTGGAGCAGTTGTTTCATGTGATGATGGTGCAGTAAGGTTATCTCTACATCTCAATTAATATTTCAACATCCGACACATGTTTTCTTTATTATTCTTGTTTTTATTGATTGTAAGATGGAGTGTTACAGATAGCACATCTGTAACACTCCATCTTACAATCAATACAAACAAGAACTGAAGAATCATTTAATCTGTGTTTCATATGACCACCCTGATGCCCCAAATGCTTGTATGATTATATTTGGAATTCTGGAATATTTCATTAAGCTGCTCTTCAAGCCTGGGAGATATTGGATTTGCACTCATTCACATTGACTCATTCTTATTAACTATAACAATTGTGGCTTTGACTTGATCAGAGAAGACCTGTAGTGCAACTATATCTCTCTCTATTTATCTGTCTCTCCTTCCACATATATGTATAAATATATATTTGACATATGTCTGATTATTTCACATCTTGATTCACATCATTCCTCAAGCCCTGTGATTAGTATAGTACAGCAGCTGCCTTATCTGGGTCAGACTGGAGGAGCTGTAGAGACAGTGCTGTAGGTGTCTCTGTGGGTCCCTGAAGGTGGACTTGGATCCAGTTTGTCAGAGATCTTAGTCTCTGTGAGGCTTTGAGTGCATGTCTCAGAGCATTAATGACTATGACTTTTCATAGTCTTAATTACTGACTTTTTAATGACCTGGATCAAAGTGTTCTAGGATTATAACAGTTGCATTGACAAATTCCATACAAGCACAATCGGTGGAATTGTGCGCTACAAGAATGGCTTCCTCACAGAGCAGAAAACATTATAAGTGTGTAATATGTGCAGTGCAATTAAACTACCACACATCTACAGCTGGTATGTTAACCCACCTAAAAGCCAAACACCCTTGTGCGAAACTAGCAATGACAGAAAAGGAAAGAGGAGCAACAAACAAACTAATATTTTGAAGCTCCACACACAGCAGCAGCTACTGCCGTTTATTCTGTATTCACTGGAACTCGAGCGCACAGTGTGTTTCTGAGTGTTCAGTGAGGTTTGGAAACGTGGAAAAGTACATCGTTTAGTGAAGTAGATTGTATTAATTAGTTACATGCATAGTCTAATACATTTTTTATTTCATTGTTATGACCAGAAAAAATTGCCACAAGGACGCTAATGTTAAGGCATTTTCGGTGCAGCACACATTGCTAAACTATTAGGCAATTGAATGAAAAAAATAAAATAAAAATTGAAAATCTTTAAGTAAAAACTTAAATGTATGACTTAGGACTAACACTGGAGATGCTATTTACGTTAATGTTAAGCTGAGTTACATTCTAGATTGAAAAGGTTTTTTTTTTTTTTTTTTTACTGGAATTGCTTTTATTTTTAGATCTATATATTGAGGTTTGAGTTAACTAAATGTTGCGATTTGGATTTTGTACATTTTTACTTTCAGTGATATTTCAGTATTCATTTTGAATGCTGCTTACATATTTTTTTCCCCATTTAAATTTTTCACAAAATAAAAGGAAGCAGCATTATTTCATAAGTCGTGTTGTTGTGGGCTTTGTATTTTTTCCTTTAGGGAAATAGAGAATTTGTTTCACATTGCATCCATACATATGGCATATTAACAGCTTAGTAGTAAAAAAAAATATCGGATCAGTATCAGTATAGGATGCCTGGATGCACTCGCACCACCTCAACCTCAACCTCTCCAAATCGGATTCACACGATCCGCTCCCTCCACTGGCTCCCGATAGCGGCATGCATTCAGTTCAAGACTTTGACCCTCACCTACCGCTGTCTCGACCACACTGCACCAAGATACCTTCAGACACTCATCTCTCCATACATCCCCTCCAGACCACTGTGCTCCTCCAGTGCCAGAAAACTAACTCTGCCTCCTCTCCACTCTCCTTCCTCCAGAGCCGCTCCTTCTCATCCCTGAAACCTAAGTAGTGGAACGACCTGCCCTTGACCTTGACCTCATTCCGGCGCTTACTCAAGACGCATCTCTTCCGACAGCACTTGTAATATTAGTCCTCTATCCCTGCTAGATAGCACTTCAGCTTATTATGCTCATCACATTCTTGATTGTTCTCCTCCTTGCTCCCTTTCCCGTAGCCCTCGTCTGTAACCCTACATCTTGACAGCACTTAGCTTTCACCGTCCAAGATGTAGGAAGTCACTTACTGTACTTGTGTAAATTGTAAATTGGAATTTGTAAAATGTATTTTGTATTACTATGTTTTAGTTAACTTGAATTTGTAATGATGGATTCCTTGTACTTAACTGTATTCTTGCACTTAGTTTTGCACTTATGTTGTAAGTCTCACTGGATAAGAAATAAATCAGGTCTGCCAAGAAATAAAAAATAATAAATAAAATAAAATAATAGGCAGATAGTAAAGGTTGAGGCATCGGTATCGGAAAAAGAAAAAGTGGCCTCGAGCCATGCATAATTTAAAGTAATGGCCAAACACTTCTTTCATACTGTAATCCAACATAATCATCTCTTTTCACATTAGATAATTAAAAAAAAAAATTAAATGGATGGCAATTTGGTGCTAATTTTTGAGTGTTATTACAATGATCTCAAAAACAAAAAAAAAGAGTATGCGGATACCGTAATAAATGTCAATAACTTAAGTTATTAGGCTACATAATTGGTTAAAAAGTTATTACGTTATCAGTAGGGGCATTTTATTACATTATCAGTAAATTGATTGCGTTATCAGTATTATTAAGTTATCAACTGCAAATGATTACGTTATTGTAGAGTTATTCGTTTACCGGTATTTTATTAAGTTATCAGATTGGTTATGTAATTTGTCGCACAAAGGAATTTGTCCTAAAATTGGCAGAATTGTTGTTGTTTTTCAATTTCTTGCACAATTTCCATTCACATACATGCACACACTTACACACATGCATGCACACACACACACATACATGCAAATGCTCAGAGACACTCTCACAAGGACAGACAGTGTCTCTTTCTATCAAAAACACACACTTACATATAAACAAGTATGTATGTGTGTATTATAATCACGTTATACAAAAAAAGTTTTTTAATGCAGAATTATTAGGGTACTAAAGGTTTATATGTGACAACATTAGTCATTAATACAGCACAGGTACTGTTTAAAACTTTTAATATATTCCACGTAAAAAATAAAAAAAATAAAAACTTTGTAAAGTGTGGAGTAGGTGGGGGTTGATGTTATAGTCTTCATAGTCGCTGGAGCTGTAACCTCCTGAATAGTTGTAATAGTCATAGTTGTTAGAGATGTCTTGGGAGTAACGGCTGAATAAATAATTAAATAAGAGGTGGTAGTTCCCTGTGTATTCTGGGGTGTGTGTGGCCAAGGAGGCATTTTCAGTGTTACTGGTGGAGCCCTCATCAATGGAGCTTGAGTTGTCCATGGTGTGCTGGTCAGTGGGGCAGGAGGAGTCTGTGCTGTGCTGGTCAGTGGGGCTGGGATCCGCTGCTAATTGGAACAGCTGGACGCAGACATCTTCAGCAGGTGCCAGATTGGACAATGTGTAGGAAGACACTATGACACTTTACAGACTCCACCTTCTCACTGCATTAATCTGGACCACCATGCTGCCCACTAGAGAGTGTGGAAGGAAAGTTAGAAATTATTTTTCTAATACCTGTTTTTCTCTCTTGTATACTTAAGAAAGATAAGGTCAAGCTAGAAGGACAGGCCAGAAGGAAGCTTGATTTTGGTTTGTTATTTACGATGAGAATCTTGGAGACAATGTCAAACAGTATGATTGAAGTGCCTGCTCCCTAATCCATGTGTTGATCTATGAACTCTGTCCTATAATTATATATATTCTGCTTAGCTAACTTTTAAGATAACATAGTAATGACTTTCAGATTATAACCAGCTCTTTGATTTCTGTGTATAAAAGCTCTGACTGTTAAAATGATCTTCATAATTCACTGTTCCTCTCCACGCTGCGTGTATTAAAGGCATTGCAACTAACGTTCCAACCTGATTGAAGATGATTGTTCTTCCACAAGAGACACACACAGAGAGGTCCCCAGGACCAGGATTGAGAACCACTCGGTTAGATTATAACCCACAGTGACCACATCAGTGTCCATCAGCAGTGTGGAGTAATGTTTAGGGCTCCTGTGTGGAGGATTGTGGGTTCAATCCCAAATGGGGGACACTGCTGATGTGCCCTTGAACAAGGTACTTTAAGTAAAATTTACATATTTCTTCAGTAAAAACACAGCTGTATAAAATTTTAATTGTATGTATAAAATAATGTAATATTTTGTTAGTCAACCTGGATAAGGTTGTCTGCTAGTAAGTATAATAATAATGATACAATCGAATGCCAACAGGGTGGGATGCATCTGTATTTACTGAGGTGCCGCATAATTAAGGCCAAAAAGACATGCAAATGCTAATCATTTCTGTGTTGCACACATACAGCTCACAGAAGAATTGTTTGTTGTGCATTCAAAATATTTCTGTTTCGCTGGGCTGTGGCAAAAATAATGATAATAATTACTATAGTTATAATACTATTTACATAAATGCATATTCAACCTAACAAACAAACAAAACACAGGCACATATTCAAATGATCAAACACACTGTTCCTTATGAAAACAAAGTACAGTACTTAAGCATACTTCAGTATAGCTCCTTATATGAATGGTATATTAAAGTGTACTTGCAGTAGGATAGTGTCATTTATAATCATTTTGACCACTTAAGGGCTGTGTTCATATAGTAGTGTCCAGTCAGTCAGTCACTGTGTCTGTACTGGACACCTCTCTTTCTTAATGAATTGGTAATGTACTGTAGTGTCCAGTCACTGTGACCTGATTCTCTACAGTTGCTTCATGGCAACATTGAGTTTCTATTATACTCACAGTGTAATATTTTCTAGTCTGTTTTTCATTGATACATCTCTCAATCACTCAATTGATCAGAGTGCTTCACAGATTATAAGATCTTGAAGCATACAATATAAAGACACAGAGCACATACTAGTGGACTGTTCCCGAGTTCACCACCAGAGGTCACCCACACCACACTCTCCACTGATTCTGTTCCCTGATCATTGACGGCAATCATTCAATAATCATCCCAGCCTAATTGACTCTGCATCACACCTGAACCACGCCTTCCCCATCATGAGCTTTATTATATAAACCCCTCTATCTCACTCACTTTTGCGAAGTTTTGTCTTGCCTTTCTAGCAGCAATTCCAAGCCTTTTCTGTATACTTCCTGAATCTCCATGTCCTGACTTTAGACTGACCTTTGTTTACCGCTCTCTGGATTGCCCTGTCTGTTTGGTTTGCCTGATCGATTGACCAGTTGCCTGTTTCCTTGACTATGCCTCTCGCCTCTGCTCCTTTGTTAGGTCCGCTATTGGATCCCACCTTCTCTGTCCCTTTCAGGTGTCAGAACCTGACAGAAAACTTCTGACGTAAGGACTGCTCTGTCTTTTCAAGGAGCCAAGCTCTGAGAACATGAAAAAATGTTACAACAAATTGGGACCACCCTGGACCAACTCATACAGCAGCTACCTTCAGCTATCCTTCCTGCAGCTGCAGTCCCGACAGTTCCTGCTCCCTCCACGGATGTGAAACCTGTTCCACTAGCAGTTCCCGAAAAGTACGATGGCTCCCCAGATCGATGTGAGGGTTTTCTACTTCAGTGCGATTTATGCTTCTCTCACCAGTCTGCGTCCTTTCCCACTGTTGAGGCGAAAATAGCCTTTCTGATAACACTGCTCACAGGGAGAGCATTACAATGGGCTTCTGCTGTCTGGTATCAGGAGAAGCGATCCGGTCTTGGACTGCCTTTACTTCTCACTTCAAGGAAGTATTCCATCGTCCCGCTGAAGGA
This sequence comes from Amia ocellicauda, assembly GCF_036373705.1. Taxonomy (NCBI): domain Eukaryota; kingdom Metazoa; phylum Chordata; class Actinopteri; order Amiiformes; family Amiidae; genus Amia; species Amia ocellicauda. The sequence goes on from NC_089863.1 coordinate 10,397,864, forward strand.
AGGAGTGCAGTTATTAACGCTCCGTCAAAGCTCTTCTTCCGCCGCTGATTATTCCCTGAAGTTCCGGACTCTGGCGGCTTCTAGCGGCTGGAACGACTCCTCCCTCCTCACAGTATTTCGTCAGGGTCTTATATCAGAACTACAATCTGAACTGGCGTGCAGGGATGAAAACCTCAATCTAGAACAACTGATCCAACACGCAATTAAACTGGACAATCTACTCAAGACTCGACGAAAATGCTCTCCACTCGAAACTCCTCATCAGTTAACCCGAGTCAGCTCACTTACTGTACCTTCGTCTGAATCTGAACCAATGCAACTCGGACACACCCGTCTTACCCCTGAAGAGCTACAGAGATGGCTTCAGATGTCCTTTTGCCTCTACTGCGGTCAGTCCGGTCACTTTCGTCTTACCTGTCCCAAACGTCCTGTCATCTTTACTGGAGCCACAGTGCCACAACTTTATGTCCTCCAGTCACCTCTGAACAGTGTCTAATACAAGCCAAGATCCAGTTTGATTCTAAGAGCCTTTGTGTTTCCACTTTAATAGATTCGGGGTCTGCAGGAAACTTCGTCGACTGGAAAACCGTGACACAACTTAATATTCCTCTCTCCCCCTGTGAACCTCCTCTTCGGATGCGAGCCATAAACGATCAGCCAATTGGTACCGGCAACATGCTGAAGTTTCTGCTCTCCTCCTACGTCACAAACCCACAACGTGTGCCCTGGACCCTCTCCCTTCTCGTCTCTTCCAAGCAACCGCTCCTGATCTTCTCCCTTCATCTCCTCCCTCCTCAACTCCTCACTCCTCTCTGGCTGTTTCCCCCCTGCATTTAAACAAGCTGCTGTCATCCCACTACTCAACAAACCAACTCTTGATGCCACCTCTCCTCTGAACTACCGCCCTGTATCTCTACTCCCCTTCCTCTCCAAGACTCTCAAGCGGGCGATCCACCATCAGCTCTCTGACTTTCTGTCCCAACAATCACTCCTTGATCCTCTGCAATCTGGCTTCCGCACAGCTCACTCCACTGAGACGGCTCTCCTGGCTGTCACTGACTCCCTCAGCTGTGCTCGGGTGGCCTCCCTCTCCTCAGTCCTCATCCTCCTTGACCTCTCTGCAGCATTTGACACCGTTGATCACTCCATCCTCCTATCCTGCCTCTCTGACCTTGGGATCTCTGGGACTGCTCTCACCTGGTTCTCCTCCTACCTCAGTGACCCCAAGGCTCCGTCCTGGGCCCCCTCCTGTTCTCTCTCTACACTCACTCCCTGGGCCCCCTCATCACTTCCCATGGTTTCTCCTACCACTTCTACACTGATGATGCACAGATCTTCCTGTCTTTTACCTCTTCTGACCCTCTCATCCCCTCTCGCATCTCTTCCTGCTTGTCTGCTATTTCCGCCTGGATGCACTTACACCACCTCAAGCTCAACCTCTCCAAATCGGATCTCCTCTTTTTCCCCCACTCTTCCTCACCTTCTGCTGACCTCCCCATCTTGATCCCCTTGGAATCCACCACACTCTCTCCTTCTTCTTCTGCTAAAAATCTAGGAGTCACCCTCCTGAGCTCTCCTACACCCAGCACATCACCACGCTGACACGCACCTGTAGATTCTTCCTGAGCAACATACGCCGGATCCGTCCCTTCCTCACCGACTACTCGACTCAGCTGCTCGTCCAGTCACTTGTCCTCTCCCGCCTGGACTATTCGTTCTTGATTGTTTTCCTCCTTGCTCCCTTTCCCGTAGCCCTCGTCTGTAACTCTACATCTTGACAGCACTTAGCTTTCACCGTCCAGGATGTAGGAAGTCACTTACTGTACTTGTGTAAATTGTAAATTGGAATTGTAAAATGTATTATTTTGAATTGCTGTTTTAGCTAAATTGAATTTGTAATGATTGATGCCTTGTACTTAACTGTATTTTTGCACTTTTTTTGAACTTATGTTGTAAGTCGTCCTGGATAAGGGCGTCTGCCAAGAAATACAAATAATAATAAAATAATAATAATTTCACTTCCAAGACCATACCTGTACAGTTAAGTATCGGACTTCTCTACACTGAAAAAATCTCTTTCCTGGTATTCGATTCCCCCAGGGCTGATGTCATCTTGGGACTTCCATGGCTTATCCACCACAATCCTGTCGTCTCCTGGACCACTTGTGATATTCTTGCCTGGAGTGATAACTGTTTCTCTAAATGCTTATCTTTGCAAGCTTCTTCTTTGTAAGGAAATAGGATGGAGGACTGTGTATGGATTATCGGGGCTTAAACTCAATTACTGTGAAAAATCGCTACCTGTTTCCCCTAGTACCAGCTGCATTGGAACAGATGAGAGGAGCTCAGTTTTTTACAAAATTTAGCTTTCATTACATACAACGGTCATTACGAGTATTTAGTCATGCCATTTGGTCTTGCTAATGCTCCATCTGTGTTACAGACGTTTGTTAATGAAAATCATTTTGTGATTGCTTACATCACTGAAATTCTCATATATTCCATGACCATCACTGATCATGTGTGTCATGTTCGACAGGTTCTCCAGTGCTTGTGGGAGATTGAGCTGTTCGTGAAAGGGGAGAAATGTGAATTATACCGGCAGTGTATTGCTTTCCTGGGATATGTTCTGGATACAGAGGGTGTGCATATGGATCTGGACAAGGAACTTTAGCTCCGTGGCTGCCCTGTTAACCTCCTTACTTAAGGGATGTACTTGCAGTCTGTCCTGAACTGAAGCTGCTACGAACTCCTTTTCCCGTATCAAGACTATCTTTACCACTGCACCTAGCCTTAAGCATCCCGATCCTTCTATCCCTTTTGTAGTGGAGGTGGACACCTCCGAAAGCGGCGTCGGAGCTGTTCTTTCCCAACGACATGGCTCCCCATCAAAACTCTATCCCTGCGCCTTCTTCTCTAAGAAACGTTCTCCACCGGAGTGCAATTATGATATTGGAAACTGAGAGCTTCTTGCCATGAAACTCGCATTTGAGGAATGGAGGCATTGGTTAGAGGGATCCCAACATCCCTCTCTAGTCCTTACCGATCATTGAAATTTAGAATACATTCGAACCGCTAAAAGACTGAATCCACATCAAGCTCGTTGGGCACTGTTCTTTACTCGTTTCAACTTTACATTAACTTATCGGCCTGGCTCAAAGAGCAATAAGGCGGATGCGCTCTCCCGACAATTTGATTGTCATCCTTTTCCTGTCAGCACAGAATCAATTATTCCTTCTTCCTGTATTGTGGCTCAGATTCGATGGGACATTCTGGATCAGATTCAACGAGCTCAAGTTACAGATCCATCACTATTGACTTGCCCTGCTAACCGAATATACACTCACCTAAAGGATTATCAGGAACACCTGTTCAATTTCTCATTAATGCAATTATCTAACCAACCAATCACATGGCAGTTGCTTCAATGCATTTAGGGGTGTGGTCCTGGTCAAGACAATCTCCTGAACTCCAAACTGAATGTCTGAATGGGAAAGAAAGGTGATTTAAGCAATTTTGAGCGTGGCATGGTTGTTGGTGCCAGACGGGCCGGTCTGAGTATTTCACAATGTGCTCAGTTACTGGGATTTTCACGCACAACCATTTCTAGGGTTTACAAAGAATGGTGTGAAAAGGGAAAAACATCCAGTATGCGGCAGTCCTGTGGGCGAAAATGCCTTGTTGATGCTAGAGGTCAGAGGAAAATGGGCCGACTGATTCAAGCTGATAGGAGAGCAACTTTGACTGAAATAACCACTCGTTACAACCGAGGTATGCAGCAAAGCATTTGTGAAGCCACAACACGTACAACCTTGAGGCGGATGGGCTACAACACCAGAAGACCCCACCGGGTACCACTCATCTCCACTACAAATAGGAAAAAGAGGCTACAATTTGCACAAGCTCACCAAAATTGGACAGTTGAAGACTGGAAAAATGTTGCCTGGTCTGATGAGTCGCGTTTTCTGTTGAGACATTCAGATGGTAGAGTCAGAATTTGGCGTAAACAGAATGAGAACATGGATCCATCATGCCTTGTTACCACTGTGCAGGCTGGTGGTGGTGGTGTAATGGTGTGGGGGATGTTTTCTTGGCACACTTTAGGCCCCTTAGTGCCAATTGGGCATCGTTTAAATGCCACGGCCTACCTGAGCATTGTTTCTGACCATGTCCATCCCTTTATGACCACCATGTACCCATCCTCCGATGGCTACTTCCAGCAGGATAATGCACCATGTCACAAAGGTCGAATCATTTCAAATTGGTTTCTTGAACATGACAATGAGTTCACTGTACTAAACTGGCCCCCACAGTCACCAGATCTCAACCCAATAGAGCATCTTTGGGATGTGGTGGAATGGGAGCTTCGTGCCCTGGATGTGCATCCCACAAATCTCCATCAACTGCAAGATGCTATCCTATCAATATGGGCCAACATTTCTAAAGAATGCTTTCAGCACCTTGTTGAATCAATGCCACGTAGAATTAAGGCAGTTCTGAAGGCGAAAGGGGGTAAAACACAGTATTAGTATGGTGTTCCTAATAATCCTTTAGGTGAGTGTATGTGCTCCCCTCCATCCGTGCCCAGTTACTCCATTGGCTCCATTCATCTCCGGCCTCTGGACATCCCGGAGGCATACACTCTCTCTGGTTCAACAAAGATTCTGGTAGCCCACATTACATTGGGATGTCACTCAATTTGTCTCCGCCTGTTCTCCTTGTGCTCAATCTAAGTCCCCTCGCCATTTTCCTGCTGGTTTTGTAGAACATCTCCCCATACCAAACCCTGGTCCCACATAGGAACTGATCTTCCTAATTCTAATGGTAATACCACTATTCTTGTGGCAGTAGATAGTTTTTCTAAAGCCTGCCGATTAACGCCCCCCTGAAAGGTCTTCCTACAGCCCTTGCTACAGCCAAGTTTCTCTTTTCCCAAGTATTCCGATTTTACGGACTCCGGTGTTCCGGTGGCACCGGCGGTTCTAGACCCTTTCAAGCGGGGGGGTGGTGCTGACAGTGTTTTCTCTGTGATGTTAGTTGGTTACACATTTTAAACTTTATATCAAAATGATTTAAAACATACTTGTGTTTTTGATCAATGATAATCTTATGGTATCTTATTTTCAAGGTCTTTAATGCATGATCAGAATGACAGATTACTACATCCAGGGCTATTTTTTAAAATATTTTTGTAAAAAAAAAAAAATGGAGAACCAGGTCTAGTCATAAAACATTCAGGGCTGTAGCCCCAGACACCCAGGCCTAATATTGCCGCTGATCTGGAGGATTTGTGGTAGGAGTGGGTTACAGACCACCCAATTCAGAAAGATGTTGCATAGTACAATGTAATCAGGACTGTATGTAGCAAGGATGTGGCTGTTATAATGGGGGATTTAAATTTCCCAAACATAGACTGGGAAAGCCCAATAAAGAAGCAGAAATAGAAAGCAGTCATTTGCCATCTCAACCATTTCTAACTCAATTTGTCAGGGAACCAACCAGGGAGAGCACATGCATTGATTTGATATTTTCAAATGACCAAGATAGAGGGACACTAGTTAGAGAACCAATGGCAAACTGTGATCACACATGGTTAGCTTTGAGGCATTCTTTAAAAAAACAAGTAGCAAGTCTAAAACAATGGTCTACAATTTTAGAAAAGCAAACCTTGAAGGTATGAGGCGGCACTTTGAAGAGTTAAACTGGAGCACGCTGGATACAGATTCGGTTAAAAAATATACTAGAGGCTCAGGAGAATTTTTTACCAAATTAGAAATATAACAAATCACTTGGGCCAGATGGTATATTTCCAACAGTGCTTAAAGAAATTAGGGAAATGTATAGGCCGCTAACTAAAATATTCCAATTAACACTTAACAGGGGATGTGCCGATGTCACCGCCTACTGGGTGATTAGGAGCAACATGCTGTGCGACCACGCCACCTCTTTTGTTAATGAGAGAGGACCTTGTTCACCCACACTAATTCTCTCCCCGGGGCCTCTTGGGGGTATGAAGAGGGTGCCTTCTCTACTGTCAAGTTCCCTACTGGGGTGCAGGTTCTTGTAGGGCTGGAGGTTCTGACCAGTTATAGAGATCCCCCCAGTGGGAGTCATCCGAGGCTGTGAAGAGAGAGTAAGAGATTAGCCTGCACTAGATCTGTGTAGTGGGAAAATTTACTTTTATTTACTTTATATTCTTTATCTTATTAATTGTTTTGTATATGAAGCAATCATTTGTTTGTATTTGTTCCTTTCTGGGGGCTACTTCAGTTAAGTTTGTTAAAGCATTTTTGTCTGTAGTTTAGTATCAAACTCAGAATGTTACAGAAATCTACAAAAAGCATGTTACCCTGTCTCTGCCTTAAGGTTAATTGTTTATTGAATTGTCTACAGCTATTATCTTCTGAATATTTGGCCAACTGCTGCCTGAGACAGCACTTTAACTAGCCAACACATCTTCTGTATTTTCAATCTCTTGAATACTTAACCAACAACAAGATACAAAAAGCCTTCTTCCAACTCTCATCGGTAGTTCTTTTATTCACTTCATGCTCCAGGTTAACCTGTATTTATGTTTCTGTAATAAAGTTGTTACTTCTTCATTGGTGTAATCTGGGATTTACTAAAACCACTACAAGTGGTTTCTAGCACCTCTCCATTGTGCTGCAGCTGCTCAATGCCTTCAGCAGGCAGAAACTGGGAGCTGTCCAGTGCTGACCCTGGGAATAGTGCCTGCTGGAGCCCACTTCCTCTACCAGTGTCATCTTGGATGGCCTCATGGGCTGGAGTGGGGGCCAGCAGGCCAGAGTCTGCCTAGCCTCCCGCTGGTTGTGCCTCCCGGGCTCACAATGATGGGCATATTGGTTTGGAGGGCACATATTGTACTTGGTGGGACCTGGGACAACCAATCATGTAATATTGGTGTAAGATGAGACAGAGAAATGGACTGGAGACTGAGGCAGACATCCCGTTCCTAAAATAGCCAGAGGTCACATACCTTTTGTTTCAGAATTTCTTTGTTATATATGCAGGCAAGCAAACAACATTTATACCCAACTCCCGAGTGTCTGCAAGTTTGACTGGCAAAACCTGTTTCTGGACTAGAGCTGTACCCAGCTTTTGGCTTTTTTCAAACCTGGTCCCCAGGCCATCTACAAGTGAGGGCCATGTATAATGCAGAGTCCAGATTGGTTTTAGGAAAGTTTATTTTTCCCTCTTCACTTGCGAGTCTTGATTACTCTCCCGTGTCATTTCTGATCCTTATCTACTTGAATTGCCCTTCTAGTGTTTTGACCTGTGCCCATTTTTTTCCCGTATTACGATTCCTGGATTCCCTTCTCTAGTTTGATCGCTTGACCTTCTGCTTGACTTACAGACCACGACTCTTGTCTCTTCTTCTTTGTTCCCAGCCCAAGACCCTTTGCTTGACTGACAGTTCTGTTCTCTCCACATGTGAGTCTTTAAATATACTTTAGTACTGTATACTATTAAGACATTGAAGGAATACAAAAGTATGCTTTGATCATGCTTGTGTTTATTGTTTATTTGTTAGGTCTCATATGTTTTAATGTAAATAGCATTATAATAATAGTATCATTATTTTTCCAAAGGACAAATCATTTGAATACACAACAAAGTGATTACTGTGTTCATATCATTTGCATGACTCTTCAGCCTTCAGATTCACATCAGTAAATACAATGGTCACAGTGTATATTCAGTGTCTAACCCCTGTCTCTGTGTGTGTCAGGAACAAGATCAAGGTGACAGCAGCAACACCCTCTCTCTCTCTCTATCCGGTAGGCAGTGGGAGTGCAATCCCTCAAGGCATCATTCCCGTCACCATCCATCAGCTGCTCTAGTCAACATCGAGCAAGGCAGCGTGGATTAAACACGAAGGACAGAGAGGAAGGAAGAAACAAAGACTGAAAGGAAGTATAAGAAGGTATTGTAAAACAATGAAGCAGAAAAAATGTGTTCAAGAGAAATGCAAGCCTAACAATGTGTGTATAGGTATAATTATATGAATATATAATGAATATATGTCTTACATTCTCATCATACCTTATGTTTTTGTTGCCACAGATCTGGCGTTATTCTTATTACTTTTCTCCAAAGGAGAATGAAAAGTGATTTAAAACATACACCATGTAGATCTCTCCAGAGATAGACAGGCAGGCAGGCAGACAGATAAATGTAGATACATCTTTTCATTTAGAGCTCCAGATAGAACATATGCACTCTGTTTTTGTGCCTTCAAATATTCATCTGTGTATCAGAAATATTAAGGGTTTATTTTGTGTATCATAATTCAGTGATGAAGCAGGTAACCTCAGTGTAATATGACAGGGAGGTATCAGAGTGCTGTACTGCAATATTAAACACAGCCTGTGATTGATACACAAGTGGTTATAAACTGACAATGTTAAAGAAATATAAATTTAAGGACATACCCCTTCCACACTTCCAATTTCTAAATGTATGGTTTGCAACTGCAAATGTGAATGACATTAATACAGTCACATTTCAACGTCTGTCCTTTCGCCAACATCTTCCTGACATTATCGGTGCATGAAAGTGGTTGTCATCTTGGGGTGGAAAGCAAGCATTTCAAATTTCAAATTTCCAAGTTGTTGTCTCTCAGTTCCTCTCCCGGTGCTTAGTTGTCTGGTGTGTTTACAGCTTCCCTGACTGACAGGACTGTGCAGAACTGAGTGTATCCCTGACCCACTGACCAGCACAGAACAGACTCCTTCAGCACCATGAACAATTCCAGCTACTATGATTACTTAGATGTTTTTTATGATAACTACTCCAATCAAAACAGCAGCTTTTCTGAAGGTTTCAGCAACTACGACAGCTACGTTAACTACTTCTACTCCATTGATCTGAGCGTGGACGAAGGCCCGATCACGGCCACCACTGTCTTCGTGTTCGCCTACAAGTTCAGCATCCTTTGTTTCGGGCTGCCGGCAAGCTGGCTGGCCATGTATGGTCTGTACCGGCTGCTGAGGTTCGAGAGGGCAGCACCCATCTACATGATCAACCTCCTCTTCGCCGATTTCATCCAGATCGTGCTCGTGTGGCTGGTGCAGATCCTGGACTCGCCACTGTGCATTGACTTTGAGGCAGATGACGTGATCTTTTTTACTGCTGTGAATGCCAGTGTGGGCTTCATACTGTGCATCGCCCTGGAGAGGTACCTGGTGGTCGCCCATCCTCTGTGGTACCGGTACCGCCGCACTGTCAAGTTCAGCGCCCTTGTGTCAGCGGGTGTGTGGGCTTTTGTCACCGTGGACACTGTGCTGTTTGTCTACCTCAGCACACACTCGCCAGCTGCCTCTTTCTGTTTCTGGACCATCCACTTCTTCCTGCCCATCCCAATCCTTATCTTCATCTTCCTCAGAACCAGGAGGGTGCTGGCCAGCACTGTGTCAGTCCGCGGCCCAGAGAAGAGGCGGATCCAGTGGATGCTGACTCTGGTCCTGTCCTCCTTCACAGCTCTCTTCCTCCCGTTCTACATGGCAAAGTGCTTCTTCTTCCTGAAGAGCATGTACAACTGGCAGACGCAGACCAAGGTTGATGTAATTTTCCATTTCATCTGCCTGCTGCTCTTCACCCTTCACAACCTGCTGGACTCCATCTTATACATCTTCCTGCGCCGCAACATGCAGCGAACCCTGAGCTCCTGGTTGCCCTGCTGCCGGGGCTACCTGCTGAGGGACAGGGCTGAGTCGGGGGAGCGAGAGACCACGGTGCAGACTGTGGACTCCACTGTGACCAGCATGTGAGGCAGAGGCATGGAGGTGGTTCTGCTCAGAGGGGGAGGAGATGGGGGGCAGGTGATGAGGGAGGAGTGTTGAGAGGTAGCAGAGGGATGAGAGAAGAATTGCAAGAAGAGGTGCTAAGGGAGGAGGGATTAGTGAAGGAGGAAGAGAGGATGAGCAAGATGAAGAGATGTGTGTTTTGTGTCTTTCTCTCACCACTAGAACTATACCATATATTATGCTTAATCTACAGAAATAGTTATTTAAATCATATATGTGTGTGTTTGTGTGCTCATGTATTTTACTGAAATGTGTACAATACATGGCTTTAGTCACATGCTTTGAACTACAAAACTGATTATAAATATGTTGGAATCTAAAATACCATTACAAAAGTATCCAAAAAGTATGTATACTGTTAAATGCATTATCCCTAACATTTAAATTGAATTAATTAAAAAACAAAATAATTATTGTGTTCATCTACTTTTTTAATTTTATATCTATAACAGTATATATTTTGTAGCGTAAGGTACACTTATAAAGTTCTTTAAAGAATTATTTGTACGGCTCAATCTCCTTCTCCAAGTTTAACTCTTCTGTTGCCGGCAAAGACTTAGTTGGTTTCCCGTTTCAATTCTGGCAAAAGAGCTACAAGTTGAGCTGTGGCAGCAGGTTACTAGTTCGAGTAAGAGAGAGAGCGATAGATGCTGTGCGTTGCCTTTTAATGCCTGTTAGATCATTAGACGATTGGTTCTTAAGTTTGTGAGATTGGATTTTGGTTTCAGCCCCCAGTGTTCTATTGGAGGAGACTCGATTTATGATGGTACAGAGCTGAATCACCGATGTGAGCGAGGCCCCCTTTAGGGACACGCACAAAAATTGTCTCATTGGGAAGTACCTTGGTGGCTGTATCATGTCTGTCATTCAATTCCACCTGCTTTGGTGATTGCACTTGAGCCCACAACTTGTTCCATTTAGCTGTGCCTTAGTCTCTGTGTAACTTGTAATATTCACACTACAAGCTTCCACTTTCAGTTGTTGGTCTGAGGTTTCCATAATTTGTTTCAGGTCGCCAAATGTGGTGGCGGACATTAAACAAATTTCAGTCCCAGTGTCCAACAAGGCTTCACACTCCCACACATTCTCAACGGTCACTTCTATGTAAACTTGCTTGGCTCTGCCTCTCTGCGTCAGATCACCCAGTAACATCGTCAAAGGTTCAACTTGCCTGCAGGCAGCTTCCCCCACTGGGAGGTCCCAGTGAGCTGACGTGTCAGGGAAAGCCCCCTGCCATTCCTTGTCTGCTGGGTTAAAGGTTTCACAATCTTTAGCTAGTTCTCTCAACTGGCGCATGTTAACCTTTCGGTCAGGACTCTCGGGAGAGGAAGTTCGTCTGTGCAACGAGCTTCTTACCCTGGGTGGAGAAAGACTACGGGGGGGGGAACGATCAGGACGAGGCAACCTGGGGCCTAAATGTGGAGACGGTGTGCGACTCCGTGCATTGGCCGGTTCTGGCTGTTCCTTTTTGCTGTCAGGTGTCGGCTTTGCAGCCCACCGAGAGGCAGCTTTCAGGGCCCCTATTTGTTGCTTGAGACGCTCATTTTCAACTTTAGTTGATTTGAGTTCTCCCCTAAGCACCTGATTTACTCTCCTCATTTCTTCACTGTCCCTTTTTAAATGTATGACCTCGCCTTCGAGTATCTCCATTTTTACAGTGCCCAAATCTTTCTCCCTGACTGTTTTGCAAAGACGCATTTCCAAAACATCCCGGTCCTTCAAAACTATCCTTTCATTTTCAACCGTTTTACATCTGTCATTTTGCAGACCTTTTACTTGGATCAGAGTTGTTTCCAATTCGTCTTGGCACTGTATTAAATCATTTCCTAATTGCTCTCTCTGTTCAATTAAGTCCTCTTTTTCAGCATTCAACACAATGACTTGTTTTCCACAAGTATCTAGCTTTCCTTCAAATTCTAAAACCATTCCATGCAGTTTGGCTCTTTCTTCTTTCGCTTTCACATACTTTTCTCCTAGCTTTTTCAGTTTTTCAAACTTGCTTATGCTTCAGTTCACTAACCTTGAGCTCGCAAGTGCTAAGCTAGCCATAACTTTCACCACCTCTATCGACTCCTCTTTTTCGAGTTGCGTCGTAGTGTCATTTAACAACTGAGTTCGACGTGACTCTACTTCAAAGTTCAAACTGCCTAGGCATTCAAGGAATTCAGGAATCTCCGTTCCTGATACCTTTACAATCAATGCTTCACATGGGGACATTTGGGTAATTATTGTTTTGGCTATTCAGTAACAACCCAACAGAACAGTACTCGATTAATCACCTAATGACTCTAAAGCCAACACTTAGAATATCAACAATTTACCACAAGTAACTAAAACAGACTTAACCTTTTGTGACTTCGGAAAGCATACACATACCATGTGTGCAGTTCTCTAGAGTACAAACAGTGTATTGCGCCTACAAAAAGTTTGTTTTCAAATCTTTGGAAACTGGCTTTCTGGACTAGAATACCCAATAATTATTGCAGAAATTAGTTATTTTCAGTCTAAGACTGCTCACACGGGGCACCAATTATGTAGTGTAAGTACACTTTAAGTAAGTGAATTTAAGTATCACCTTATCAAGAATCCTGGAATCTTGTAGAACTCAATTTCTGCAATAATTGGATGCAGACACCAATTCCAAAGATACAAATTCTGAAATGTATTAAAAACAAAGACTAAATGTAGCACTACACTAATTATACAAAAGGGAAAAACTAATTAAAATTCAACTCTAGATCAACAAATCAAAGACAAATCACTTCCATGACCAAATCAAAAACCATGGGATTGCATATGATATCACACAAATCGTTAAACAAAAAAGGTTATAAACACTGACTACAATACCGGTTAGTAAGACGAAGGTGAGTCTCTCATTAGTATTGTTAGTCGGACATTAAATAACTAATGCAGATTAGTATTTAAGTCAAATAACTTCTCGTTATATATATCAGTCTCATTTACGTTTGGGTGCCGAGAAAGATTCTATCATTTCTTGTTACCACAATTTCCCTTAACTGATTATTATTCAATGATTAAGGATAGGCAGGGCCACCAATAATCTAATGTCTATTAACTTGTGTCAATTTCAGACTAAACAGTTCAACAGGAATGAGAAGATATTTCTCTGCGTTGACAGATTTTATTTCAAAAATTGTCAAACAAAACAGTTTAATGCAGCACTCATTTATATTTAAGAAAATACTAAATGATATTACACATTCTAAAGTTTATGACTCACAGAATAACATTTCTAATTGATTTCTCAAATGTCATGAATAATAAACTCCAAACTGTTAAACTTATTAGGCCTCTCTGTCTTCGTGCTCAAATAAAACACACGGCACGAGGTCCGTGTGGTTTGGAACAAAGGCAGTCCGGTTTGGCTTTGTCCAATAACTTCCACTCAGTCGATGCTCCTGGAAGTTGGGGTTTCGCGAATGTAGAGTCTTTTCCAAACAGATTTTCCACTGGTTTGAAGGCTCCAAGGGTGTGCACAAAATCTTCAAAATTTCCACCGTAGTTACTTGAAGACAAAGTCTTTGAGGAAAGCAGGGCCCTGTTAGTTTCCAAGGGTCAAGTTTCTTAAGACTCAATAGCTATTTAAATGACTGAACACTTTCGTATTTCATTCAATTGTCCAGCTGTAAAACTCCACTGATCAGATGGGTACAGCCGGGCATGCACAGGTTCTAAATTTCTTTAACTGAATAAAATTCTTTAAAGAATTCTTCATACGGCTCAATCTCCTTCTTCCAGTTTAACTCTTCTGTTGCCGGCAAAGACTTAGTTGGTTTCCCGTTTCAATTCTGGCAAAAGAGCTACAAGTTGAGCTGTGGCAGCGGGTTACTAGTTCGCGTGAGAGAGAGCGAGAGAGAGATAGATGCTTTGCGTTGCTTTTTAATGCCTGTCAGATCAATAGACGATTGGTTCTTAAATTGAGATTGGATTTCGGTTTCAGCCCCCAGTGTTGTATTGGAGGGGGGCTCGCTATATGACTGATGTCAATCCATGCCATCTTTTGGAAATGCTGGTTTGCCTGGGTTCGTAGCTCTGTCGGGATTTTGGCTCTCATCCACTTCAACGAGTTTTATGACCTCCAGGCCCTATTCCCCAGACATTTTCACAGCAGGGAATCCCAGCCATTTGGCCCATTCTCGGTGCCATCCTCCCAAGACTGCCACTTTGATATAGAACAGTTCATGTGCCGATGAGCTCAGGAAATCTGATAACTTTGGGGGAGAGGTCTTCTTTAGATCAGAGCTTCAGCTAAGGCTCTGAATGCTCTTATCAAAATACCCCCACTTAACGCTACATCTTGAAAGGGAGGTGTAATGCATATACAAGTGTGCTTCCTGCCTTCTATCTAACTCTACACTAATTAAAACTAAATTACTTAAAAAAACGAACTATAACCTCTATATAGTATAAACAAATAGGTTATAACATTGTTATAACGTGGTTATATATATATATATATATATATCAACCGCTCAGCCATAACATTATGACCACCTGCCTAATATTGTGCAGGTCCCCCTATTGCTGCCAAAACAGCCCTGACCCCCAAGGCATGGACTCCACTAGACCTCTGAAGGTGTGCTGTGGTATCTGGCACCAAGACGTTAGCAGCAGATCCTTTAAGTCCTGTAAGTTGCGAGGTGGGGCCTCCATGGATCGGACTTGTTTGTCCAGCACATCCCACAGATGCTCGATTGGATTGAGATCTGGGGAATTTCTATCAGAACCAGCATTCACTTTTTCAGCAATTTGAGCTACAGTAGCTCGTCTCTTGGATCGGACCACACAGGCCAGCCTTCGCTCCCCACGTGCATCAATGACCCTTGGACGCCCATGACCCTGTCGCCGGTTCACTGCTTTTCCTTCCTTGGACCACTTTTGATAGGTACTGACCACTGCAGACCAGGAACACCCCACAAGAGCTGCAGTTTTGGAGATGCTCTGACCCAGTCATCTAGCCATCACAATGTGGCCCTTGTCAAAGTCGCTCAGATCCTTACGCTGCCCAGTTTTCCTGCTTCTAACACATCAACTTTGAGGACAAAATTAACACTTGCTGCTTAATATATCCCACCCACTCACAGGTGCCATGATAACAAGATCATCAGTGTTATTCACTTCATCTGTCAGTGGTCGTAATGTTATGGCAGATTGCTGTACATATATATATATATATATATATATATATATATATATATACACATATGTATGTGTGTGTTTAAGAGAAAGGGATACTGTGTGTATATGTGAGTGAGGGCATTTGCATGTGTGTGTGTGTCTGTTTGTGTTTGTTAGTTTCAGAGACTGTTCCATATGTAGCAAAGTGAAAATGCAAATATGGACATGAAGAAAAACTAAAAATCAATCCTGCCCATTGCAGAAAACATCACTGTGCCACACTGGTGATGCACACACATGGAAATATTATGGTTTATCTGACTGTGTAACTCCAGGGTTTCTGCAGGCAGCTGTGGTTCATGTCATTTTACTGTGGATTATAAATAGCCTGTCACCAAAGGCACTGTCTCTGTGTGTCAATGTATATTACTATTGTTAACAATGTGTACCTTGCCAATTGTTTTGTTTTTATTTATCTCTGTTTCATATTTGATTGTAAAGTGATTTGAGTTTCTAGAAAAGTGTTTCATAAATAAAATGTATTATTCTCAGTTTTAATATGGAAATACACGTATGTGACACCTATCAACTTGAAATAGACAAACTATACTATAATATTCTGCATAGTTGATCATGATTAGAAAAACTTTATTACAGTACTACCAAGTTTTTTCACAAAAACAAAAATGCATTTGTTGTGTAAAAAATGAAGGAATAATTTGCAGTTGAAAGAACCTAACCAATGTGGAAAAGTTTTGAGAAAATGTGTACCACAAAATGTGCGCTAATTATAAGGGTCACATGCATCTCAAATGAACGCATACAAAATACAGACGGTAAAAACATGCTAGAGCGGGGAGGGGCAGAGGGTAAAAACATGCCGGGGTGGGGGGGTTTGTGGACGGAAACATGCGAGAGCGGGGGGGAGGGGGAGGACGGTGAAAACACGCGAGAGCGGGGTGGGGGGCGGTATTTGCCGCGGACCCCCTAGCACCCCCTCGCGGACCTTGTTACATTTAAAATGCATAGTTACCTATTTTATTGATGCATGATGTATCTACAAACAATATTCACTTGTTTCGCAAAATAAATTACAAAGTGAAATTATTATTGTAATTAATAAGTTGTTGGTTGTTAATACATATCTCATTCTTTATAATACATACCAGATAATGGATATGTTTTGTAATTGTAATGGTTCATAGACATACGTTTTTATAAATGTAATTCAACATTTCAGTGTCAAATCAGTTGTAACTACAATTAGTCCAGTTTCCATTACTTTGTATCTTAAATATGTATATCGTTTTTTTAGAGCTTTTGTATTTTCCTTTGTTACTTCTAAATTATTTCTATGCGAAATGGTTATCAGTGAGCACAGTCCTTGTTGAAGTCCCTGCACTCTCCATTGTGTCATTACATGCTACATCTTATGTAGAGTCAACAGGAAGAGGGGTATCTGCAGCGTCTCCAATATTTCGTAGTCTGTAATGAAGTAAACTACGTACATTTTATACAATTCTAACAGTTTAATAATATCGCTTTGCAATGAAAACATAGAACTATAATAACTCCGCAATGAGTTGCACGTTTATTGAGTGATATCCCTTTCTGTTGACATAAGCATGATTTGGAGCCTGGATTCTAATGTGTCCCATTGACTGCACTGAAGACGTTGGGTAATCCAGGGATTTCAAAGAAGTTTCCTTATATTTTGTTATTTTGGATCTGATGGAAATGCAACAAACTGCGTGATCTATTATGTCAGTGCCAGTGAGACTCGGTGGACAATCCTGGCGGCTGATGGCTTGTGGTTTCCCACAAAGTCTCCCACTATATTTAAATAAACTGCCAGTGGCATTAAAACAAATATCCTCAATAACTGCAGGAATGCTGTGGCTTCTGCTGGTCTCAGGCTCCAGTTTATCTTTTAACATTTCTACCAAAGTAAGGATGTCTTCTATTCCGAAACATAAATGTTATTGTCATTTTTAAAGGGTGATGTGTGTCCTTAAATATATGAAATGCCCTTTAATTTAAAAAATTAAATTTAAAACTTTTCCTGGAAATGGAAAAACTTGATCTAGAAATCACAATGTTAAAGTTAAAAATGACAAGATTCGAAAATTATAGTTTAAAGGGGAAGGGGGGATGGATTATTGTAATTATAAAGAATTATTGGTTGTTAATACTTTAGTCATTGTTTAGATAGTAGATAATATATATGTTTTGTAATTGTATTGTAATAGTTCATAATTAAATTAAACATTTCAGTGTCAAATTACTTGTGTATGTTTTAATTTTTTTAGGTTTTGGAGCATTTGCATGTGTGATTTCTGAATTATTTCTATGAGAAATAGTTAGTGAGCACAGTCCTTAGTGAACTCGCTGTCTATCTTGTGGTATCGAGTTGTCAGGAAGAGGGGTATCTGCGGGGCTTTCAAGTGCATAGTGTGTAACGAAGTAAAATAAATAAATTTTATAAAACTGCAACAGTATCCTAATATAACACGTTACACTATATGCACAAATCAGGTAGGCTTAAAAAATAAATTTAAGACCAAACTGAGTTATTTAAAAAAATATGCATTTAAAACCTCGTGATTTACAAGAATCGGTGTAGCAGGTCAATTGTTAGTGTTGGGCTGCGTTTCAAACGGTACACCTTTTCATTGGAAAGTGATCACGATTATTAATACAATTAATTAACGCGCGTTTCCTTCTCGGTTCTTTAATTGAGAACACGACGTTAATTAGTGCTTTAGATGATATGATGCGCAAGTAAACAGGCCCTTTCTTTGCTATTCCTTGGTTACAGTAAATTGCTCAATCCCAATTTCAGCCCTGGTTCCTGTGCTGTCAGATTACCCCACACGGTTACAACACCGCTGTGCTGAACGGGAAACTGGACCAACTTTGGCCAATTGTTGACCAACGGAGGACAATCCAGGGTTGCTGGACCAATTCCTCTTATGGTTTGCTGTGAGTGGCTGTTCGCTCTCTCTCTCTCTTGTTTTTTATCTGCCGTGGTCTCAGTCTATTGTTACAATCAGAGGAAGTAAAGAGTGAGAGAGAAAGAGAAGAGGAAGTACTCAGAGAAAAATGCCGGTGTGGTCGTCTGCGAGTCAGTCGGTTGATCAGTCGGACGCTGCGAGAGTTCATCAGTAAGGCAGTGTGTGAGTCAGTAAGTTACAGTACACTCTACAAATGCTGGGTTATCAGTTTAACCCAATCCTTGGGTTGTGTGTGTTGGGTCAAGTTTTTGGGTTAGTTGTATAGTAGTTGGGTTTTTACTGCTCTGAGATCTTACACAGCATATGGGTTATTTATTTTAATCAACCACCCTCTAGGTAAAGCGCGCATTAGAATCAATCAATCAATCAATCAATTTGTATTTGTATAGCGCCTTTCGCAGGGTAGCCACAGAGCGCTTTACAGGGTGGTAAATGTACAACAAATGTACAGCAAAATAAAATACATTACTAATAGAATAAAATAAATACAAATAGACCTTTAACAGTTTAAATTATCTAAAAAAAGAAAAAGTAAACGTACATTACCTAAATAAACCATTAAGGACGGAGAGTGAAGAGCGTTTCAAATGTCTAAGAAGCAGTAATAAGTTTAAAAGTAGTGCAGGTAAGTCATATTATTTCATTTCTAAATGTAAGCTATTATATTTAATTATTATAGATTGATACGTTATGTGTATATATTGTAATATAGGTTTTTTATTTTTGTATTCAATAACTTTAAGTTGGGCTGTATTAGATCATTAAATATGTGAATATATTATCAATAAATAATATGAATTATTTTTTAAACTCAAATATGAGTCTTTTGTGTCCCATATACATATACCGAGTGCACAATAAGTAAATATGTGGTGTGAAATGTTAAAACTTGGTCGAGAAGACTGTTGGACTGTAGTATTTAAATCCACAGAAGCCGTCTTATATCGACGACCCCCACCACATTCACATCATAACAGTATACATTTCATTAAAGTATAATATATATATATATATATATATATATATATATATATATATATATATATATATATATATATATTAATACTAGCTTTTAACACGATATTTGGTCATATCATTTTTAATGTTATTATGTTGTGTGAGGATTGTCTGACAGAGACAGATGGCCAGCGAAGCAAATATATATCGTGCTGTATGTTTTCAGGAAGGCTACAAATTATTAAAAGCAAATGTGTATCACAGCATATATAGAAACGTATTTAAAAGCGTATTTTGTAACTGTATGTACTGTTACACACAGACGCCAAAGACCAAAGTCCGCAGTGTGTGTGTGTTTGTGTGTGTGTGTGTGTGTGTGTGTGTGAAGGGGATGAGGGATGTGTAGCAACTAATATTACTGTGTACTGTTTAGCAACCAATATTACTAAACTACATACTGTAATATCACCGTTTGTGAGGTATTTATTCCTGTACTATACATCTTTTCACAGCCTATACTGTCTTTTTTCTGCTAACTTTGCTTAATTATTCTTGGGGTCTGGTAGCTGAATCAGTTATATTAATATTAATAATAATAATAATAATAATAATAATAATAATAATAATAATAATAATAATAATAAATATACATTGTACTGCTACTACTAATAATAATAATCACTAATACTAATACTAACTACTACAACTCCTAAATACCTATGAAAACAATAATGATCAGAAGTAGAAGCCCTATCTGTACTGTATTTTTCTGCACTACACTGCACTGTACCGTACTTTACCATACTGAACTGCACTGTATTTTGTACTCTTTGAATGGTCAGTAGTAATGGATTTGCCCATCACTTCCTCCCCCTTTCCTCTGTGAGACAGGACAGAATGACGGACACAAAGAAACAGGGCACACCCATCCCGCCCGCACCACAGGAGGAGCCCAGCTTGAACCCGGCCGCACTGCCAGCATACTACCCACCTGAGGACGCCTACAGCCCACCCCCTTACCCCTCCAACCCCACCCCATACCCCGTGGGCACTGCAGAAAAAGACAACCCGGGTGAGTTTCAGAGGGGGAATGCCAGTTAGTGTGCCAGTCGGTGTGTCAGTTGGTTAATGCTGAGGCAGTGCGGGTCAGTTTCAGTCAGTGTGTCAGTGACTCTGTGTGTCTGTGGTAACACCGCTCTCTCTTTCTCTCCACCTCTTCACTCTTTCTAATACCTGCCCTCTTGTCCCTCCCCCACCCCATGCTCCCTTCCCATTTCTTCCTCCCCCTCCTTCTCTCCCCCTCTCCCTCTGTACAGCTATGCCTTATCCAGCCCCGTGCCCCTACCCCCCAGGAGTGACTGTGCAGCCCCTTCCGCCTGCAGAGATTGGCTTCACTAAAGATGTACAGGAGCCCACTCCCCTGGAGGATTCTGGTAACTGCCGTCTGTCCGAGCCCCACTATACCCCCACAATGCACTCGGTGATACACACACTCACACACATACACTTACACTTAAAAAGTTACAATCCCTTGTGCACACACGCACACACTCGCAGCCAGATGCACACACTCACTCACAGACTCACGCACACTCACTCTCACTGACAGAGAGAAACAAGGATAGAGAGACAGTTTGGTGTGGTAAGGTACACTGTGTGTATGCTGTTCTACTTTCAGTATTGTCTGTGGCTAAGTCACTTCCCTTTGCCCCAGTGTGGGAAACACAGATTCACATAATGCTACAGAGAGATGGGCGAGACAAACTGAGGCAGACAGAAACTCAGAGAGACAGAAAAACCAAAAAGTCCCAGACCCTCCCCGCCAGACACGCAGATACACACACTTAGATGTGCACACACACACACACACACACACAGATTCACACTCACAGAGTAATGCACTCTCACCAACAAAAGGAAGCAGAAAGGTAAGATACCTTGGTGGCACGGTGTCCTACTTTCAGTTTTGTCTGTGGGAAACATTCACACAGTGATACATAGAGTGAGTGAGAGAGAGAGACGTACTTGGAGATGGACATAGTCGGACAGAAGCAGCCAGAGGCACGGAGAGAGAGAGATAAAAAGACAGACAGGAGCACAGGGACACACAGAAACATACCCTCACTAACTGACACTTTCCTTCCTCCTCCTCATCTCTAGCTCTGCCCCCAGTGTGTGTGGAGGTGGACGGTGTGGCAATGCAGCTCAGCGCCTTTGAGGACAAGATCGTCCGCAGAGCTTTCATTAGGAAGGTCAGACTCTCTATCTGTCCCCACTGTCACCCACACCCCCGCCGTCTGTCTCATGGTCTCTCTGTTCTCTTCCCTGGTGTTCTGTGTATATATAAAGTAAACCCTCTACCGCTCTCCCTTCCTCCCCTTGTCTCTCTCTCACCAACTCCCTCCCACTCCTTTAATCCGCCTTCCTCTCCCGCCTTCCCTCTCCCTCTCTCTCTCTCCGTCCCTCCCTCCCAGATGCCCTGTGTACAGACAATGAGTCTCCCTCCCTCCGCAGGTGTTCTGTGTGCTGGCCCTGCAGCTGCTGGTGACGTTCTCGGTGGTGTGCGTGTTCACGTTCAGTAAGCGGGTGAAGAAGGCGGTGCAGGAGAACCTCTGGGCCTACCTGAGCTCCTACATCCTGTTTGTGATCGTGGCCCTGGTGCTGCAGTTCAGCGGCTCCATCCGGCGCCGCCACCCCTGGAACCTGCTGGCGCTGGTGGGTCTACACCCAGACCTGGAACCCCCCGCCCCCCGCCAGAAGAGTACACTCCATTCTATCCCTGCCCCTCACTAATCACACTTCTAATTGATCGTATTCTATCCCAGTGCCCCCCATTGCATTTTATTACATTCCATAATAATAATAATGATACATTAATAATAGTAAAAACAATAATAGTGTTTTGACTTCAGTGTTTAACGCGTTGTGGTGAGTCACTGTGCTGCAAGTGTGTAATGCGGTGTGGTGTGTCACTGTGCTGGCAGGGCCTGGTGACGCTCAGCCTGTCCTATATGGTCGGCGCAGTGGCCTCTTTCCACGACACCACGGCCGTGCTGTTCGCCATGGGAACAACGCTGGTCATAGTGTTCGGCATCATCATCTTCTCCATCCAGGTAAGGACTGAGCCGAGCTCCTCCAGGCCGTGTCTCCTGGATCATGAGCTGTTAAAGATTGGGGTGCTCTATTATATAGCTGTGCTGGACTGTATTACACTGCGTTGTACTGTAGTGCACTGTGCTGTACTGCATTGCTCTTCATTGTTCTATATTATACTGTGCTGTATTGCACTTCCACATACTGTATTATACTGTGCTGTATTCAGGGCTGGCGCCTTGCAAAGGTGGATAAAGCAGTTGCCTTGGGTGCCATCTGTCGCAGGGGCGCAGCCTGGCAAAAGGAGCACCTTCTCTCCCTTCCTCGCGATTTGTCTTTCCCTCAAAACAACCACAATAACACTGTGCAAGTGTATGTCCTAGGAACCCAAACATACCGTAAGTAGGTATGTCACAATGACCGTTTACGTTATTTTAGCTAATCTAGGTTTTACAACCTATGCGATCTGCAGCCGCTGTTTTCTCCAGCAGAAGTTTGCTACTTGCACAACTCACATACGCAGAGGCGATCCCAGAAAACAGGGCTTCTGTTGTCTGTAGTCGTGGTGGTTTTTCTCTGTGATTCCATGCTGGCACGTAGGAGAAATCACCTTCTAATGCCTCGCTTTAGAGTATTTTATTCTGACATAGTTTGCAGTTTCAAAATATCAGTCCATTTCCACCTTCCTCTGTCACAAAAGTTTTGGACACTATAAAAAGGTAAATGGATGTTTAGTATTATGTTTTATTTAAATACTGAAAAAGTTTCATGATTAAATGATTAGAAAGTAGTTATTTAAATGATTTCTACTGTCTACTGGCTCATTCTTTTTAAGATGCTTTCACCTGGTTTTGCTGAAAGTTTCATTCAATTATCTTTAATTTTAATCTAAGTGTTGATAACTTCCTTCATTGCATGCTGCATTGATGAACGTGTGTTCACGATTATTATGTTGATGACTGTATTTAGTGACTATATTTCATTAACTGTTTTTGTGTTTTTGTATGTAGGCCTAATGTTAAGCGCTCTGCTTTTAAAATGACTTTTAAAAAGTCTTATTTAAATACATTTGTTGGTGATTAAATATGAATAATAGGTATAATTTGAAAATCAATTTAAGTAGAATCTTACAAAAAGTGTTTTCCATTGCATTCTTTTTGAAAATATACATTTAAGATTCTGTAATATGTATACACACATACTACATACACAGAGCTAGCTAATATAGCTAATAATGTAGCCATTGTTTCTTATTATCAGTATTAGTATCTGCTTGCCACATTTTTGATAGTAATTCATATTTTTGTATTAGTATTGTTATTTATTATTCTTATTAGTAGTAATTGAAGCACAACATCACAATTTTTCAGCAATACACAAAATAAATTGTGGTAAATTAATGCAATAGTTAATTTTTTTCAAGGGTGGGGGGGTCAACCCCAAATCTCGCCTAGGATGGCAAAAGTGCCAAAGCCAGCCCTGACAGTATTGCACTTTGCTATACTGTATTACACTGTGCTGGACTGTTTTGCACTGTGCTGTTCCCTCCACGATTCCCAGACACGTGTGGACTTCTCCTACTGTAACGGTCTGCTGCTGGTGCTGGCGCTGGACCTGCTGATGTTCGGCCTGTTCTCCTGCTTCTTCTACTCCACCATCCTGCAGGTCCTGTATGGAGCCCTGGGGGCCCTCCTCTTCTCTGTGGTAAATAATCCATCCTTTCTTCCACAGGCAGGGTCTAGATTACTTTCCTCCCCCTCCCCTCTCTGTATATAAATTATAATCATACATATATATATATATAAGAACATAAGAAAGTTTAGAAATGAGAGGAGGCCATTAGACCCATCGTGCTCGTTTGGTGTCTATTAATAACTAAGTGATCCAAGGATCCTATCCAGTCTATTTTTGAATGTTCACAAATTTTCAGCTTCAACCACATCGCTGGGGAGTTTGTGTG